>NC_057811.1:437728456-437738707 GCF_018294505.1 Triticum aestivum
CGAGGCGGCGCTGGGGCTGGCAGTTCGGCCGGTGGTGGCTGGCGGCTCAGGGGGGTGCAGGTTGAAGATGAACCGCGGGCCCTCCCTAAACTACATGTCAAGTGCCTCTCTGCTACCATTGCGTTCAGTTTCGACAGTAACATTCAGATTCCACAGTAAATCTTGGGTGGGAAACAAATAGTAAAGCAAGCATCATCTTTCTTTTTATTAAATTAAAGCAATCATCAACTTGCTATCATTATTTTTGGATCCATCCACTGGTTGTTACCATCACTCTAAATTTCTGCATGCTCTCCTTACATAATCTCACCATAATTTTTTCGTATGCATGTCAGATATTGTACACAGTCATACTGAACATGTAGAGAAAAAGAGAAGAGTTTTGCGCGGCAATACAATGTCATGCAGACATCGCTCCATGGTGGGTTCAATGGCAAACCCTCCCCACCCCTCTCCAGATTGTAATCCAGAGGAAGATATCTGTTCTGTGGCGGATTCAGACGCCGCTGACCACTCCTATTTACCCCCAAGGTGTTTGCTCTACCTTGGCATGACGATGTTAGTCATATCATGCAAATGTTGCCTTGCAGTGCCTACTTTTGACATCATATATGTCATCTGCTTAGTTTAGACATGTTTTGTAATGCCACCTATTTAGTTTCTATATCATATATGGGAATTGTGCAGTCTCATGTCTTTTAGCCAGCCATAATATACGTGAAATGTGCAATGCCATCCTGTTTAACCAGGCATCATATATTTGAATGATATCTTGCCCATCCTTTTCTTCATTACATTTCCATTTGTCGACAATGTTTGTACATTAAACTACTCTTCCTGTGAATCAGCCATTTGGGTGGGAGATTGAAAAATCTGGAGTGAAAACAAGGCCTTCAGAGTAGACAGTGCTACCTATCGAAGCAGATCTCTTGTTGGGTCACGATAGCTCCTTAGAGATGGATTCAGAGACAGATGACCAGTCCTATTCCCCCACCGAGGTGTATGCTCTAACTTGACACGGTTATACTGCTCATATCATGCATATGGTGTCTTGCATTGCATAGATTAGACATCATATACACAATATTCAACACCATGTTCTTAGTGCAGACATCATATCTAATGCCCTCTGTTTAGCATAAAAATCACATATGTGAATTAAATGATGCGATCCTGATTACTTACATAACATGTAGGTGAATTATGTCATGTGATCCTGTTTAGTTATTCATCATATCTTTGAATTATGTTATGCTATGCTATCCAGTTTAGATAGACATCATATATGTGAAATTATGTCATGCTATCCGTTTTGGATAAACAATATACATGTCAACTATTTCATGCCCTCTTTTTTCCACACTATCTATTGCATCTGTCTCTCATACAATGTCTGTACATTCAACTATGTTTCCTGTTTATCAGCCATTTGAATTGGAGCGGGTGATGCCAGCATCTAGCGGACTAAAAACACGGTCTTCAAATAAAACAGTGCTACCTCTTGGTGGAGATAGCACCCCGGTTGTACATGCATGAGAACCAACCCTACCACACATAACCCAAACTCTCGCAGATTGTACCCCTACTGCGATGGACAGAGAACCAGCTTCACCCAATCTAACCCCAACCCCAGCAGATAGTAACCCAGTTCCTGTTGACACAGCACCATCTCCACCACAGAGCTCCCAAACAAGAGCAGTTAGTAAGGCAACTCCAGTGCCCAAAGGGCCAGTACTACCACGGCGAACCCCAACTCCACCAGTTAGTACGCCTATTCCTGTGGAGGAAGCACAACCAGCTAGTCGTAGTTTAGCATCTATCGCATTTGATGTTGTTAAATCGTATGTGCGTATCTTCCCATCTTGGAAATATTATACTGAAGATGACGGAAAATGTCAGTTCAGGTGTTTGACCAGGAGTTATGTGTAAGTAATGTTATTCATGGCAATTACTTTGCTTTGTCCCATACATCCTACCTCCATGATGGTTATAATACAACAAATTTTCCCATTTTTCTCTATAGAGAAGGACCGATTTGGAAACTCAGGATGAGGTAACCTGTGCTAATACCTCTGCTATCTTCAAGAATGCTTGGTGGCAGTATCGGAATTACCTGAAGAAAACCTACTTCACCGGTAAAAAAAACTCATCAAATTCCCTTACGTTCTCCTGAGACACATTTACTGGACGATGACTGGGAACGCATTGTTCTGTACTGGTCCCGAACCAAGAATGTGGTAAGGTTTATGAGCTCATTTTCTATTTTAAGTACTATATTCTTGCGTCTTACTGTACTCTGTTCATGTAGAACAAGTGCCTAAACTTGAAGAACAACTGTCCTAGTTTAAGATTCCATTGCTATCATAGTTCAAAAAAGCGCTAGGCATTAATTGTGCATTTTGCCACCGCCTTGCGCTTTACTGACCAAAGCGCATGCTTATGCGCAGTTATGCACAGATTAAGCATAGTTATGCACAATGCATTTCGCCAATGCCTAGAGCCTAGGCACGCTTAAGCACTCACTTAGGCGCGCCTTTTTAACTATTATTGCTATCGTTTATATTGCTTTGCTCTTGTATCACTGTATTTACTCATACAAACTTATTTTTAAATTGAAGGATCCAATCGAAACTGAAATGGCACAACAGGTATGTTCAAGCATGTTTCTTTAACAGGCTTGCTCTTATCAATAGCTCTGTTGATTTCAATTTCAATTGTGTATACAGTTGACTTTCATATCATGCACATTACTAGCATCACAACAGAGCCAATAGTGTTGTTGTGCATGTAGACCCGTGGTACCCATCTGAAATCTTGTTGTGCCGTGTAGTTTCCCACGCTTTGTATTCTTTCACTGCTGCTTTGTCTTGAACTGATATGATTTGAACCGTGTCTCTATTTTGATTTGGCAAGACAATGCAGTGACCATAGGACATAGATATATGTTTTTTTGATGCTTTTATTATGTACTAGTACTTGGCAATAGAAGACTTGGTAGTTTAATCCTGTCCACCTTACTAATGAACTGGTTCACCGAAATGAGTTTCATATACTAGTACATGCTAAACTGTTATGTGTCTGCTTGTTTCTTCTTTTAGAATGCTGACAGAATATTGGGGAAGAGTGCCTTATTAAGCAATGGTAAAGGAAGTAATGCAGATAAGGTGCAGGATAGTGACGCATCCTTGTTGGTCTCCAACAAAGATGATAAAACAGCTAAGGAAGACTATCTCGAAGACAGTGAGACAACCCCAAAGTCCTGTCTTGGTTTAGTGTTGGAGTTACTGGCCACTACCGCTTGCACAAGCTATTCAAACTCACTGTCTGAATCAGTTCGGTTTCTTGAGTCTCAACTACAAGCTGAAAGACATCAATCAATCGTGCTGCGACAAGAAGCGGAAGGACTGCGGAAGTCCCTGGAGCATTCAGATGCATACTTTCTGGTGCAACAGCAAGCGTTGGAGGATTTTAGCACCAAACAGGACAAAGCTAATAAGCTTGCTAAGCTTATTGCCAGCATGGTGGATACCACATTTCTTGAGCTCTTTTGAAGTTGTTTCAGTTATGCTCTTGTTTGCTGCCGCGTTTATTTGCACTGGTGGGCAATTTTGACGGCCAGTGTATGTAATATGCTGCTTTGTTCCCTATATTTGCACTGGTGGCGAACTTTGATGCCCAGTGGATGTAATATGTGTAATAGCGGTAATAGGCTAGTGTTAATTGCTTGCTTATTTATTTCCTTATTGTCTTGTTTAGTTGTTTGCTTGTAGTCACCGCAGTTCTTTTTTTGTGTTTTTCTAGTGGCCACAATAACCTATTTTTGGAAACTAGGCCAAAATAATCATGGGAACACACGAACTGTTGTAACCATGGGCCTCCTGCGGGCCGTATGATCCATGGGCCTTCTACGGGCCGTAGGATCCATGGGCCTTCTACGGGCCGTAGGATCCATTGGCCTTCTATACGGGAGGTACGATCCATGGGCCTTCTACGGGCCGTACGATCCATGGGCCTTTTACGGGCCGTAGGATCCATGGGCCTTCTACGGGGCGTATCATCATTTCGCCAATCATGGGTCGTACTATTCATGGACAATAATGGGCCGTTTATCGGCCGTATTTGATAACTCTATGAAAACAGCCCAACGGGTTTTTTTCGACATGAAAACGGCCCAACGTATTAACGGGCCACAAATGGGCCGATTGTAACCACGGGCTGAATTTGGCCCACAAGCAGAAAATGACAGTAACGGGTTGTAAGTAACCGAATGCTGGAAATGAGCCCAAGACTAAATGGGCCCTGAGAAGGACGAAAGATATCATGGGCTGGAAACGGCCCAACGGATTAATGGGCCGTTAATGGGTATGAAGTGATACACTGTTCATTACGGGCCAGTTTTACCACGGGCCGTTAAGGGGTCGAGGGTTACTAAGGGCCTCATATGGGCCGAAAGACGCCATGGGCCATACATGGGCCAGAAGTTAAAACGGGCTGGAATTATATTGGACGGCCCAGATGGCGCTACTGGGCCTAATTCGGATAGGCCGTAAACGGGCCTTGGGATAGCGGGCTGTAAATGGGCTATATGCGAACAGGCCGTTAACAGGCTTGCTGTGGGCCGGCCCGCCACTGTTTGACCAAGTCAAACGGGCCGGCCTTTTCACAGGAATGGGCCTCTATTGGGCCGTGCCACGTGTCGACATATCATAGGCGCTTTGGGTCCAATGACTGGATGACATCTGTCCCAACGGTGAGCCGACACGTGTTTCCTCTAGCCAATGATGATTTTACACATGGAAAATCCCCATTGGTCGGGGCTGTTAACGGGTTATCGGATCCAAAACCGGACCCGATAGCTTAACGCGTTCCGTTACGGTGGATGCCACATGTCGGTCACCCTTGACGAAAGCACTTCTGTGACGCGCGATTTATCGTCATGGAAGTGGACACATCCGTGTTGATAATTTTGGTAATGTCATGGAACACTTCTACGACAGCACAGGTATGACTATCTTGATTCTGTCATAAATTTGTTATGGATGTACATGCATGACAGAAAACGTGACCTACTGTGACAAACACGTATCATCACGGAAGTGTATTTTTTTGTAGTGTATCTTCTATCTCAGCAGGTGCAATATCATGCATAATTTCTTGATATAAAGAAGTAGGTATTGCACTAGCACTAGCACCCATATCACACAAACCATGATAACAATGATCTCCTATTTTAACGGAAATAACAGGCATGCCTACCACAGGTCTATGTTTATCTTTAGCACCAGGTTTAGCAATTCTAGCAGTTTCCTCACAAAAGTAAATAACATGCCCATCAATATTATCAGCCAAGAGATCTTTAACAATAGCAATATTAGGTTCAACTTTAACTTGCTCAGGGGGTGTATAAGTTCTAATATTACTTTTACGAACCACAGTTGAAGCTGTAGCATGATCCTTTATTCTAACAGGGAAAGGTGGTTTCTCAACATAAGCAGTAGGAACAATAGGATCATTATAAGTGATAGTCTTTTCTTCAACTTTAATAGGTTCAACTACTTTTACTTCTATGGGATAATGATATTTAAACCACTTCTCCTTAGGGAGATCAACATGAGCAGCAAAAGATTCACAAAAAGAAGCTACTATCTCAGAGTCAAGTCCATATTTAGTGCTAAATTTACGGAAAACATCGGTATCCATAAAAGATTTAACACAATCAAACTTAGGTGTTATACCTGACTCCTTACCTTCGTCGAGATCCCAATCTTCAGAGTTGCGTTTAATTATTTCCAATAAATCCCATCTAAATTCAATAGTCTTCATCATAAAAGAACCAGTACAAGAAATATCGAGCATGGAGCGATTGTTGTCAGAAAGCCGAGCATAAAACTTTTGAATAATCATTTCTCTTGAGAGCTCATGATTGGGGTGTAATGCCCCGAGACCGACGCTCCGATTGCCTTCCTTGTTTTGCGAGTCAGCTGTGTTTTATTTGTGTGTTGCATTCATCATCGCATCATCTGCATTGCATCCGCTCGTAGTTGCCGCGTTCCTCCTTGCTTTCGTGACCGTTCCGAGACCAACCTTGTTCTTCGTTTTCCCTCTTGCTTAAACCGAAGTCCCTCTTTGCACAGTGCATCGCCCCCTCGCCCGTGTCTGAAGCTGTCCTGAACCCGACCCGGGTTGTTGTTACCGATGGGTCCGGATCATCCCGTAACATCTACAAAATATCTCCGTTTTGTTATTTGGACGCCTTAGCCTACTTATTCTCGACCGCCCGATTACGATCGGACGGATCACGTTAAACCCTACCCGAATAACCTACCTATATAAACTAGCCCAACCCTAGAATCTAGGGAGATGTCCCATCGATTCCTCTCAGCCGCCACCTACCTACCTTCTTCCTCGGGATCCCTCCCGATCTCTCTCCCAACCAACCGGCTGCTTCCACTCCCCGTCTCCTCCCGATCCAAATCCTCTCCGACCCCCTCCCTGTTTTTTAGCGCCGCCCAAATCGCAGCAGCGAACCACCATCCTTGCCCGTACCCAGCACCTCCAAGGCACCAGCCTCCCGTCTTCGCCCCGACCTCCTCTGCTTCTTGCCTAGGCGCCCGAAGCCTACCTCTTCTCCCCTCGATCCCGAATGGATCGTGAAACTGGTTGAGGCCCCGAGCAGGAGAGCTCGGCATCGATCCCTTGCGTCGTCGCAGCCGACGACCACGTCCAGTAGGCCCGTGCCGTGCCCCGTCTCCCTCGTTCTCTCTTCACTTCCTTTTCTTCTTTCTGCAATTCATCTCTCTGCTCTCTCTTCGCTGGGCAGGTGTAACACCCCAAAAATTTGACCTTGTTTTGCTAATTAAAATTTTGCCAGGAGATTAAATTTTTATTTTTCTGGATTTCTCCTTTGATTTCAGAACCCCTCTTCTCTTTAATATTGTGGGTTTTTACCTCAAGTGGAAACTTTCTAAAAGTATTATTGGAGTTGTATGCCGTCTTTATAAAAACAATTCTTTATCAGTGGGTTTATTTGCATAATTATCTTTCATGAGCTTTATTCTTTTAAAATGATCTTTCATAAATTTGGAGCCTCTTTTGCACTGCAACCATTTGATAAATGCACTTAAAATTTCCACCAAAATTTGGGGATGTCATGTGATGTTTCCCCATCACTTTTATGCAAAAATATTCTTTGGGCATTGGAGATTTTGAGCTCTACATCAATTTTTCAAATCTGGTCCAGTAGGTATTTTTGCACTACAACCTATTTAAATATTCTTCAAAAAATTCTTCCAAGTGTTTGGAGATGTCAGTGGATGCTTATAATGCAACTTCATGCAAAAACCCAGTGATGTTCTTTGAAAGATTTGAGTGAATCATCTTCATTTCCATTCTGGTCCAGTTTGGTGATTTTTACTGCAACCCTATTTTATTTTGCTCTAGTACCCACGAGCTTTTTCCTACTTATAGTTCTCCCTACCAAACCCTTAAGTCCAGGAGATTGGACCCATTGGATTATTTATAGTGCATGCAATGATAGCCTTTAGTTTCTGCCCAAAACTGATTTTCTCAAAAACTTGCACTAACAAATTTCTGTTTTTGCCAAACTAACCTTACCACCTTCTTTAGCTCCTAAAGAGACTAGGATCTGGAGAGTTTGGCCACCCCAAGAGTTGCCTAGATGACCATGGCATTCTGTCAAACACCCTGTGTGCAAGAACAGTTTTGGCAGGTCTTCTAGTTTGCATTGTGGACTTGAGCCCCTGACCCATCCAGCATGTCCACTAACCTCCTAGCTATCCCTAACCCTGGCCTGTTGACTACCCGCATCACCCAAGCTCTCTAGAGCGCGCTGGCTTTTCGTCGAACACCTGGTGTGCGTGCTCTGGGCGCGGCCAGAGCGCGCGTTTTGCACGTGCGTGCGCACGGGTCGCCGCATCGCACCCCTGGCAATTGCTCGCCTGCAAAGCCGCCCCATGCACTCGCCCACTCGCCAGAAACCTCCAAGCCTCCCTGGCGCCCTACAGCGCCGCCGTCAGAACTTCCTTGGCGGCACGCCGGCGTCGGCAGCGGGCTCTGCCGTGGACGGCGCCGCCCAAGCCACCCGCGCGCACCAGCTGCCCCCTGGGAACAGTCCGAGCTTATCCGCAAGCCGTCGGCACGCGCTCGTCGCCGCCACGTAGTCCTGCGACTATAGCACAACGGTCGCCGACGATCTTATCCACGGCCGCCGCGGGACCGACCTCGAGCGCCTATATAAGGGGACTCCAAGCTCAGCCTAGCACTCAAGCAACCTCACACCTTCCCACTAGTGCTCCCCTAGCCACGGATTGACCGGAAGAAGCTTTCTTCCCCGCCTCCGGCCAGTTCGGTCGCCGCCGCAATCCATCACAATACGTCGCAGCCAGGCCCTCCCCCGTCCATCCAGCACCACCAACCGTCTCCCCATGGTCTGGCGGAGCTGCCCAGCGCCTCAGACTCGACCAAGGACCACCATAGCTCGTAAACCCCAAACCACCCGAAGCCCCCTCCGCCGCGGAGCTCGTCGCCGGCGACTCCTTCCAACACCGTCGACCCAACGACCACCGGGAGGAGGGAGGGAAGACAAGTCAAACCTGACCAGTGGGCCCCCTAGACCCACTGTCAGTGACCCGCGTGACCGTCCTCTCTGGTTAAGTGAAAGCGCAAAGTCCTCAGTACGTCTCCTCTGCTTCGAAAGCGTATTTTCCCCGAAACGTTTTCTTTTCTGGTTTTATTTAAAAACAGAACTTTGACTGATCTTTGACTGGCTATATCTTTTAAAATAAAACTCCAAATGAGTTGATTCTTTTTCCTACCTCCCTGAAATTTCATCTAGTTTATTTTAAGATTTATTTAAAAAATATTTGGGACAACTTTTTGTACTGTATTTGAAATGTGTGTTATTTGAATATTTCTCAAAATAGGATTTTGGAGAAAAGGCAACCTTCAAAAAATGCACCCCCACATGCATACACTTGAAGGCAAGCATTCTAAACCCTGGCTTTATTTTTTTGGATGTTGTTGATACGGTTACAACATCACCTTGACTTGGAGCATACGCCATTTTATGTGACGGTAAGATCATACGCATGAGTGAAAAATGGAGTTTTCCTTGCTGTTATAAATGGATATGCTGGTGATAGTGATCATCCTCGTAAGCTTCTCATGCATGCCGGAAGGAAGTCGGGAAAGTCGCGGTCTTGGGTAGACGCGAGCTTGTCCCTAGTTCCTCGTTGAGACGAGTATGTCCGATATGGCATGTTGGGGCTTGATGAGTGTTAAGCTTATCTGTTATTGGCAATATTTTTGTTATGCTAATCATGCAGGGAACACTTGAACCTCCTGAGTCGGCCTTAGATCGAGTCTTGTCCAGTAACCCCCACACTTGCTTCGTACTACCACTTGTCCCTGCCATAGGTAGGGTACGGTTCAGTAAGTTGTCAACCCCTTTCTAGCACACATCGTACAGAGAGGCCGTGATGAGGGTCCCATGGCCATGGATTAAAGCCAGTCATCCGGTCCGGGGGCATGGGTGTTTCGGTTGTAGCCGAAGGGGTAGCTCCCCTAGTTTGCGCGCGGTATAAATTTTGTGATCCCATGCTACGTCGAGGTTGTAGCCTCCCCACTTAGAGTTTCGCTTGACATGTGTCGTGGGTGATTCCAGACACCGGTAAGTTAAGCTGGTGTGTGCAGGTCAGGCGTGTTTTTAATTAAAAGACCGTAGACGGAATTAGTCCCGATGGACTAAAGAAATCCGTTACCCGTGGGTAAAGAGTATACCCTCTGCAGAGATTATACATCTATTCGAATAGCCGTGCCCATGGTTAAGGACTACAGTCTGGGATGGGTCAAGTGTCAGTCTTAGTGTCGGTCTTCGGAGGAAAAACTACTAAACCAGAACAATGATGAACTGTGAATTATGATCATTATTATTGTGGACTAACCATTTACTTTATTTGAACTATTGAGTATCCCTGGGGTGGTTCTACCTCCTGGATATTCACTGTGATTATCCATTATAAGCCCTTTATGTGGTGTCGCTTAGACGCCCGACTATGGCATGCTTGTTATTTCTTTTATTTATAAGCCCTTTATGTGGTGTCGCTTAGACGCCTGACTGTGGCATGTTTGTTATTTCTTTTATTTATAAGCCCTTTATGTGGTGTCGCTTAGACGCCCGACTGTGGCATGCTTGTTAATTCTTTTATTTATGAGCCCTTTATGTGGTGTCGC
>NC_057811.1:437738904-437999713 GCF_018294505.1 Triticum aestivum
CGACTGTGGCGTGTTTGTTATTTCTTTTATTTATAAGCCCTTTATGTGGTGTCGCTTAGACGCCCGACTGTGGCATGCTTGTTAATTCTTTTATTTATGAGCCCTTTATGTGGTGTCGCATAGACGCCCGACTGTGGCATGTTTGTTATTTCTTTTATTTATAAGCCCTTTATGTGGTGTCGCTCAGACGCCCGACTGCGGCATTGTTAATTTATTTGCACCCTTTTCGAGGAGTCATTTCAGACACTCGATCACTACACTCTATTTCTATATTGCATATTCATATTTTACCCGCATGCGTACCTCATGGATTTCGTATATTTCGTGATGAACGTTATGATCATAGAATATTCGGAGCATGATTACCCTTGTTATATTATACCCCTGTTCTAAATGTTTGCGAGTACATTCAAACGTACTCACTGGCTTGTCCCTGGCTATTGTCTTGGCCAGATTTCTTGCGTGGAGAAGAGCGTTACGACGACAGCCCCGGAACCCATGTAAAGGTGATAGCAGCCTCGCGAAGATAGGAGTTATCCTGGTCAGCTGTTCTTGTGGGAAATGGAGTCCCATAGACGCAGATGAACCTCAAACCGCTTCCGCCATCAACCACTAGAAACCAAAGTGTTCTACTCGTAGGCCACAATGGTCTTGTACTACATATTTTTGTACCTTGCTTGGAATTCTTGTATCAAGTTGGTGCCTCATCAGCTAACAGTAATCCTGGGGCTGGTGAGCACAAGGGCCATTTTCTGGAGAATTATTATCCCGAAAATCCGGTCCTGACAGCAGGAACCCCATCGATGGTCGCGTCTTCGACGTGCGCGCCGTCGCCCGTTCATCCCTGCCGGCAGCCGCGCTGCTCCCCTTCCTCGTCGCCCCGGCCATGTACGCCAAGCTCCGCCGCTGCCGTCCTCGCCCGGATCCCCGTCGCCCGCACCTACCTCGTTGCTGCAACCCTGCATCCTCTCGTGCTTCCCGCCCTTCGCCGCGAGCAGCACCAGCGCCTGCATCCCCACCGGCCTTCGTCCCTGCAGCTGCCTTCGTCCGCGAGCACCCGAGGCCCCGTCCTCCCGAGCACACCTGTGAGTGCAGGTCCGAACCCCGCCGTCCTCGTCTTCTCGCATGGTCAACCGCCTCGACAGCGACCTCCAGGACCATCGCCGCACCCTGCTTCTTCCTCCTCCTCGAGGAGATGCCCCTCACCTTGAGCACCAGCGCTACGAGGCTGCCTTCTGCAGTTCGTCGTCGCCGGGTTTCCCCACCACCAGCAGGTCGTCGTACCTCTTCTCCGTCCCCTCCTTCCTAATTCTCTCTCTCACCGGACTCCCTTTGTCTCCTCTGTAACAGAGTCGTCGCCTGAGAGGCTCCTCGTCCGCCGCGCCCAAGCTCCACCGTCCGCGCCGCCGTTTGCCCGGATCCGGCGACAGCTGACCCGTCTACGTGTTCCCGGCGCTGCCGAAGCCCCAAGTCTCGCTGCCGACGTCTTCTGCATCGCCATGGGTGTGCTGCTGTTTCTGTTCTTCAGAAACGAGCAGTAGCAGCTCGCCCGCTCGTCTCGCTCGCGCATGGACCGAGCGCAGCGCCAGCGTGGCCAGCCTCCTGGGCCGCATGCTCGCCCAAAGCCCAGACCTGCCCGCCTGGGCCACCGCAGCCTCTCAAGGCCCAAGCCAGATCCGGCCTGCCTTGGCCTCTCCACCAAACCGGGCCGAACCCATGAGTGAGCAGCACCCGTCCCTCTCCTGTGCACTTTGGGCCAGCCATTTTCGGCCCCTATAGTGTTTTTTCCTCTGTACGAATTTAATCAATTATCCCAGGATTTACAGTTTTACAGATTGCACCCTCTTTGTTCATGCATATAATAACTCTTTAACCGTGCATCGGATTACAATGATTCAAACATGTAAAATGCTCAGAATTTCATCTAGTTTCATAATATGCTGCTTACATCGTTGCTTAAAATGTTTAAAATGCTGTTTGATTAAATTTGCTCAAATAACATGCTAAAATGATTTATTCCATAACTAAATAACCGTAACTCGGATTTTAATAAACTTCTTATGTAAATGGGGTAGAAAAATGCATAGATTAACTTGGTGCACTTCATTTTGCTGTTTAACAACATTAAAATTGTGTTTAGGGCAGAACAGTACCAAATCCAAAATATGCATATGAGGATTTTCCGGAATTGTTGTTTGTTGTTCCGGCCTCATTTAAACTTTCCTAAATAGGTAGTTTCCATATGCTTCACCTCTTGCCATGGTTAATAACATTTAATATTGTTGGGTACATAACCGAGAGAGAACTAAATAATTGATGTGGTGTTTCGTCAATATGCAACTCGTTGCATATTGAGCTCCACTTAATTTGTAGTGTTGTTTGTTGCATTTTGCCATGCCATGCTCTTTAAAACGGACATGCATCATACTTGTTTGCGCAGCATGCCATGTGTATGTGATGGTTGTTTACTATGTTGTTTGTTTCTTTCCGGGTTGCTTCTCTCGTTAGCTTCGGTTTCGTCCGGAGTTGTGAGGATTCGTTCGACTACATCCGTTTGTCTTCTTCATGGACTGGTTCTTCTTCCTAGCGGGATCTCAGGCAAGATGACCATACCCTCAAAATCACTTCTATCTTTGCTTGCTAGTTGTTCACTCTATTGCTATGCCGCGCTACCTACCACTTGCTTTTCAAGCCTCCCAAATTGCCATGAACCTCTAACCTTTGTCACCCTTCCTAGCAAACCGTTGTTTGGCTATGTTACCGCTTTTGCTCAGCCCCTCTTATAGCGTTGCTAGATGCAGGTGAAGATGAAGTTTGTTCCTTGTTGGAACATGGAGATGTTGGGATATCACAATATCTCTTTAATGCATCTACATACTTGGTACAGGGTGGAAGGCCCGGCCTTATGCCTGGTGTTTTTTTCCACTCTTGCCGCCCTAGTTTCGGTCATACCGGTGTTATGTTCCTTGATTTTGCGTTCCTTATGCGGTTGGGTGATTTATGGGACCCCCTTGACAGTTCGCTTTGAATAAAACTCCTCCAGCAAGGCCCAACCTTGGTTTTACCATTTGCCTACCTAAGCCTTTTTCCCTTGGGTTCTGCAGACTCAAGGGTCATCTTTATTTTAAACCCCCGGGCCAGTGCTCCTCGGAGTGTTGGTCCAACCCGTCAGTCGCCGGTGGCCACCAGGGGCAACTCTGGGCTCGCCTATCGGAAGCTTGGACAATCCGGTGTGCCCTGAGAATGAGATATGTGCAGCTCCTATCGGGATTTGTCGGCACATCGGGCGGCTTTGCTGGTCTTGTTTTACCATTGTCGAAATGTCTTGTAAACAGGGATTCCGAGACTGATCGGGTCTTCCCGGGAGAAGGTTTATCCTTCGTTGACCGTGAGAGCTTATAATGGGCTAAGTTGGGACACCCCTGCAGGGTAAAAACTTTTGAGAGTCGTGCCCGCGGTTATGTGGCAGATGGGAATTTGTTAACATCCGGTTGTAGAGAACTTGACACTTGACTTAATTAAAACGCATCAACCGCGTGTGTAGCCGTGATGGTCTCTTTTCGGCGGAGTCCGGGAAGTGAACACAGTTCTGGGTTATGTTTGACGTAAGTAGGAGGTTCAGGATCACTTCTTGATCACTACTAGATGACGACCGTTCCGTTGCTTCTCTTCTCGCTCTTATTTGCATATGTTAGCCACCATATATGCTTAGTGCTTGCTACAGCTCCTCCTCACTACCCCATCTTTTCCTATAAGATTAAATAGTCTTGATCTCGCGGGTGTGAGATTGCTAAGTCCTCGTGGCTCATAGATACTTCCAAACAGTTGCAGGTGTCGAGGATACCCGTGCAGGTGACGCAACTGAGCTCAAGTGGGAGCTCGATGAAGGTCTTGTTTGTTGTGTTGTTTTCTTTTCCTGTTGATCAGTAGTGGAGCCCACTTGGGGCGATCGGGGATCTAGCAGTTGGGTTGTCTTCTTTCATTTTGGTTCCGTAGTCGGACCTATGTGTATCTTGCATGATGTATGATTTATTTATGTATTGTGTGAAGTGGCGATTGTAAGCCAACTCTTTATCCCATTCTTGTTAATTACATGGGACTGTGTGAAGATGACCCTTCTTGCGACAAAACCACAATGCGGTTATGCCTCTAAGTCGTGCCTCGACACGTGGGAGATATAGCCGCATCGTGGGCGTTACAAGTTGGTAATCAGAGCCATCCCCGACTTAGGAGCCCCCTGCTTGATCAAATCGCTGACGTTGTTGAGTCTAGAACAAAAATGTTTTGAGTCTTAGGATTATATATATCGGAGAGTAGGAATTATTTTTACTCCTCAGTCCCTTTGTCGCTCTGGTGAGGCCTCCTGACGTAGAAGTTTTGACTCTTCTCTCCTCAAATTTCACTAAAAAAAATTTAGGATCACGCGGGTATCTTGGAATCGTTCCGATGGTTTTGTGACGAGAACATTGTTCTTGGTGCCTCCTGACATTTAGGGGTTGTGGCAGTGTCCCGGGGAGTTGAGCTCCGAGGTGTTGTCGTCACAATTTTATCGTTGCAGTTCTAGAATACCCGAGTTTCGCCGACATCGAAAAACTCTTTTATGCAGTTGTTGGTGAGATCACCTCGACGCCACCCAGTACTAGGGCGGGAGTTCGGGAGTATTTCCATAACTGGTATAACGGATACTTTTCGAAGGTTGAGGTAAATGATTTCCGAAGGTTTCTTGGTTATGTGTTGAAGGATGGATACAGCTGGATCTAGGTATTGTTAGTTTAGGTGAGATATTTTGTGTCCCCTGTATCCCCAACACCTGATTGCATAACCAGAAAGTTTTGGGAGTTTATAAGTGGGAATTCAAGTAGCTCCTAGGATATCTTTCCGACAGATGCATGATATGAGATTGGGGTTCGACGTCTAGTGGTCCGCCTTTCCACGGTTGGTTTTACAGTGGTCTTGTAGTGTCTGAAAGAGTCCTTGGCTATGCCAACTCGGGGACGCTTCATATGTCATGTGCACTGCCTTGTACATGATGGTGCTGTACGATCGAGCCCGTGTGGGCCCCACCACGAAAACTTCGGACGAAATCTCTATCATATGTTTGTTCCGTCTTATTCTGCAAGCCAATCCTTTGTTTTGTTTTGTTTTGTGGTATTCGAGTTGCTTCAATGACAAGTGTTGATTCCATACCTTATTCTAAGCGGTGTTCTCATATTCCTATGTGCATACTAATCCTTCTTGACCATCAAGATTGCCATCTTAATTCTATTTCCAACCGGTGCGTTTCTCTTCAAGATGATCCCATCATTCTCCCCATCCGCAAGATCAATTCTAAGCTTTTTCTCAACGGTGTTCGTTTCATCCGACCCAAGGTGCCTTTGTTTTTCCTGCCCTCCCACCCTCTTTCTTCAAGGACTCAGATTTCTTAATAAGTATCCATTTTATTCATGTGAAGTCCCTTCATTCTTTTCAATCAATGTTCTTACCCGGTGGTTCTCATGAAGATGTTCTTCAAGTTTATCATTCTTCATTCTTTTTCTCCTCCGGTGGACTAAATTCAAGCCTTCAATGTTGGTCACATTCCTTTCCTTGTTTCAAATGCTTTCTCATGCCGGTATATCTCTTAATCATTCCCCGCTTGCTATTCAATTGTTTCGGAGTGCTGAAGATATCTCTGAAGATTCGTGTTTCCACTCCGCATCAATTCTAACTATTTCGAGGTTGTTACCTCATTCAAGCCATTTAATTCAACCGGTGAAATCTCCATTTCAAGTAATCATTTCAACGGTGTTTCTTTTGAGTGGGCCCTAACCCACAGGTCTTTTCCCAGGATCTTACCTAACTCTTCTAATTCTTTCCGGAGTTATTCTCAAATTCATTGCAAAGTTTGACGTAAGAATGAATTGTCATCAGTCATATGTCTTTCTCCAAGATTTTTCAAATTCTTTTCATCGTTGGTTCAACCTTTATATTCTTCATTCCAGAGTGCCTCAACAATTCATGGTGTTTCTCATCGTCATTCTCAACATTTGAAGACCGAAGAAGAATTTCTCCTAACTCTTGGTCCGTTCTCTTGAAGATTCATAGTTCTAACTTATGCCATCCTCTCATAATTGTTTTCGATTGTGAGAATTCTTCTCATACCCACCCGGAGCATTTCAGAGTTGTCTTCATTTCTTGATCATCCAAAGGCCATCATCTTAGAAGATTTCTTCGTTCCAAGTTTTCAGCTTTGTTCTCCAATTATTCTAAATTGATGTGTCTTCGTTCATCTCCATATTCTCCCGGTGCATCGTTCAAGTATCCTCTAGTCAGCTCGTGATCTATTCGTTCTCATGTATCTAATTTCCCTCGAGTATTTTCGCGCGTTCTTTAATTCTTACGGTGTTTCGTCCTCTTTTCTTCAATTGTTTTCAATTCTCGCGGTGGTTCGTTCAAGATTTTCTCTTCCTTCGTTATCATATCAATTTATTCGTTGTTTCAATCCTACCGGTGGTTCGATGAAGACCTTCCCAAGTTTGCGCCATATCTATCTTAATCCTTTCTACGAGAATACGTAGTATGCCAAATCCATTGCTTGTCATCAATTTAATTGATGAAGGATGAGCATAATGTAATTCTTATTCTTGTTTCATCGAGTAAATTCAATTCCTTATTCCGGAGATTCATCAAATTCTTGATCTCATTTGTTCATTTTTCTTTCCGGAGTTCCAAGTTTTTCTAGGTCATATCATTTCAAAGCTTCATCTAATCATTGCAAGGCTTCTCCCAGAGTTCTTTTCAATTTTCCCTTTCGTTGGATCATTCTTTTATTACCGGAGTTCTTCATGGAGGCTCTACATGGTGCTTCGTCAAGGATTCTTTTCATTCTTCAATTGTTCTTCAAGAATTCTCTCTAAGTTATGATCCGCCAAGCTATACTTTAAAATAAACATGGTGCTCAACACATGTTTGTCTTGAGGAGTTCAAGCATTCTTCATCTTGCATTCTGAAGTGCAATTCTTTCTACCTTATCTTTTGAGGTGGTGCTATGTCATTCTGGAAAATTTCCCTTTGGTTCACGATTCACAAGTTGTCCGGAATGACATATTTTAAAACAATCATTTTCAATTCGTTCACGAGATCTTTTCAACCCATCAATCTTTTCATTGAAGTTATCTTGGGTTATTTTTCACCTAAAGCTTTCCCTAACGATTGTTGCTATTAATGGTGCTTATAAATGACCCAAGTTCTTCATTTATCCTCCTGGTGAAATAAGTTTCTCGTCTCCTTGTTTATATCAATCCAATCTATTGTTTTTCCGTTAGCAGAATTTCACCTCAAGTTTTTGAGATGTTTTCCTTATGCCCACAACAAGCTTGTTCTTTTCGTTGGTGATTTTTACAACAACTCCGTTCAATCCTACTTCGTAAGGATGCTCTTTAAAATTCATTTATGGTAGGAGATGTTGGTTTCATTCTTCGGTCTATTCACTCCAACTATCTAACTATCATGCATTGTTTCAGGAGGCTTTGTGATGTTGCTCTCTTCGACCAATCATCTTGTTTTGTCAAGATCATGTAATTTTTCCTTTCTTATCCATTCCAACCGGAGTGTCGTGCCCTCTTTTTAAGTTCTTCCCATTCTGTCAAGTTTTGCCTCCTTTCTCAACCGAAGTGCTGTCTGAAATCTTTCTGACCCATTGTGCCATTCTTTCAATAGTTCCGGAGGCAGTGTGTTGTTAAAATTCATCGAGTACCATCTCTTCTTGTCAAGATCATGTTCAATTCCTTCCATTTTCAGTCGGAATGCTGCCCAAATTATATCACTCTTATTCCTTGTGTATCTTGTTTAACCAGAGTGTTGCCGTAATTGATCTTTATCGTTCCTTGTACATCTCGTTTCAACCGGAGTGCTTGCATATACTTCTCGTCCATTGTTCTCGTCATTCATAGCCTTGCAAACTCCAAAGTTCACATGGTGTTCCTTGTCTCTCTTTTCTACCGGAGTCTTCTCAATTTTGTTCAACTCTGTCGTATTCTTCTTTCAAGTTTGCAACCTCTCAAGGTTCGTTGGTTTCACTCTTTTGTCAAAAGAAGCAACTTTGTTTTACCTCTTCCTCTTCCGTTTCTCTCCGGTGTCATCCTAGATCTCGGGACGAGATCCTCTTGTAGTGGTGTAGTGTTGTAACGCCCTGAGACCGACGCTCCGATTGCCTTCCTTGTTTTGCGAGTCAGCTGTGTTTTATTTGTGTGTTGCATTCATCATCGCATCATCTGCATTGCATCCGCTCGTAGTTGCCGCGTTCCTCCTTGCTTTCGTGACCGTTCCGAGACCAACCTTGTTCATCGTTCTCCCTCTTGCTTAAACCGAAGTCCCTCTTTGCAAAGTGCATCGCCCCCTCACCCGTGTCCGAAGCTGTCCCGAACCCGACCCGGGTTGTTGTTACCTATGGGTCCGGATCATCCCCTAACATCTACAAAATATCTCCGTTTTGTTATTTGGACGCCTTAGCCTACTTATTCTCGACCGCCCGATTACGATCGGACGGATCACGTTAAACCCTACCCGAATCCCCTACCTATATAAACTAGCCCAACCCTAGAATCTAGGGAGATGTCCCATCGATTCCTCTCAGCCGCCACCTACCTACCTTCTTCCTCGGGATCCCTCCCGATCTCTCTCCCAACCAACCGGCTGCCTCCACTCCCCGTCTCCTCCCGATCCAAATCCTCTCCGACCCCCTCCCTGTTTTTCAGCGCCGCCCAAATCGCAGCAGCGAACCACCATCCTCGCCCGTACCCAGCACCTCCAAGGCACCAGCCTCCCGTATTCGCCCCGACCTCCTCTGCTTCTTGCCCAGGCGCCCGAAGCCTACCTCTTCTCCCCTCGATCCCGAATGGATCGTGAAGCTGCTCGAGGCCCCGAGCAGGAGCGCTCGGCCTTGTTCCCTTGCGCCGTCTCAGCCGACGACCACCTCCAGTAGGCCCGTGCCGCGCCCCGTCTCCCTCGTTCTCTCTTCACTTCCTTTTCTTCTTTCTGCGATTCATCTATCTGCTCTCTCTACGCTGGGCAGGAACCACATCGATGGTCGCGTCTTCGACGTGCGCGCCGTCGCCCGTTCGTCCCTGCCGGCAGCCGCGCTGCTCCCCTTCCTCGTCGCCCCGGCCATGTACGCCAAGCTCCGCCGCCGCCATCCTCGCCCGGATCCCCGTCGCCTGCACCTGCCTCGTCTCTGCAACCCCGCATCCTCTCGTGCTTCCCGCGCGCCGCCGCGAGCAGCACCAGTGCATGCATCCCCGCTGGCCTTCGGTCCTGCAGCTGCCTTCGTCTGCGAGCACCCGAGGCCCCGTCCTCCCGAGCACACCTGCGAGTGCAGGTCCGAACCCCGCCGTCCTCATCTACTCACGCGGTCAACCGCCTCGATAGCGACCTCCAGGACCACCGCCGCGCCCTGCTTCTTCCTCCTCCTCGAGGAGATGCCCCTCGCCTTGAGCTCCAGCGCTACGAGGCCGCCTTCTGCAGTTCGTCGTCGCCGGGTTTCCCCACCACCAGCAGGTCGCCGTACCTCTTCTCCGTCCCCTCCTTCCTATCTCTCTCTCTCTCTCTCACCGGACTACCTCTGTCTCCTCTGTAACAGAGCCGTCGGGCTACTCGTCCGCCGCGCCCAAGCTCCACCGTCGGCGCCGCCGTTTGCCCGGATTCGGCGACAGCTGACCCGTCTTCGTGTTCCCGGCACTACCGAAGCCCCAAGTCTCGCTGCTGTCGTCTTCTGCATCGCCATGGGTGGGCTGCTGTTTCTGTTCTTCAGAAACGAGCAGTAGCAGCTCGCCCGCTCGTCTCGCTCGCGCGTTGACCGAGCGCAGCGCCAGCGTGGCCAGCCTCCTGGGCCGCAAGCTCGCCCGAAGCCCAGACCTGCCCGCCTGGGCCACCGCAGCCTCTCAAGGCCCAAGCCAGATCCGACCTGCCTTGGCCTCTCCACCAAACCGGGCCGAAGCCCATGAGTGAGCAGCACCCGTCCCTCTCCTGTGCAGTTTGGGCCAGCCATTTTCGGCCCCTATAGTGTTTTTTTCCTCCGGACGAATTTAATCAATTATCCCAGGATTTACAGTTTTACAGATTGCACCCTCTTTGTTCATGCATATAATAACTCTTTAACCGTGCATCGGATTAGAATGATTCAAACATGTAAAATGCTCAGAATTTCATCTAGTTTCATAATATGCTGCTTACATCCTTGTTTAAAATGTTTAAAATGCTGTTTGATTAAATTTGCTCAAATAACATGCTAAAATGATTTATTCCATAACTAAATAACCGTAACTCGGATTTTAATAAACTTCTTATGTAAATGGGGTAGAAAAATGCATAGATTAACTTGGTGCACTTCATTTTGCTGTTTAACAACATTAAAATTGTGTTTAGGGCAGAACAGTACCAAATCCAAAATATGCATCTGAGGATTTTCCGGAATTGTTGTTTGTTGTTCCGGCCTCATTTAAACTTGCCTAAATAGGTAGTTTCCATATGCTTCACGTCTTGCCATGGTTAATAACATTTAATATTGTTGGGTACATAACCGAGAGAGAACTAAATAATTGATGTGGTGTTTCGTCAATATGCAACTCGTTGCATATTGAGCTCCACTTAATTTGTAGTGTTGTTTGTTGCACTTTTCCATGCCATGCTCTTTAAAACGGACATGCATCATACTTGTTTGGGCATCATGCCATGTGTATGTGATGGTTGTTTACTATGTTGTTTGTTTCTTTCCGGGTTGCTTCTCTCGTTAGCTTTGGTTTCGTCCGGAGTTGTGAGGATTCGTTCGACTACATCCGTTTGTCTTTATGTGATGTCGCTCAGACGTCCGACTGTGGCATGTCCGTTATTTACTTTTGATATGAGCCCTTTATGTGATGTCGCTTAGACGTCCGACTGTGGCACTCTTGTCATTTACTTTCAATATAAGCCCTTTATGTGATGTCGCTTCAGACGTCCGACTGTGGCACGCACTGTCATTTATTTTCCATTATAAGCCCTTTATGTGGTGTCGCCTTGACGCCCGACTGCGGCATTGTTATTTCATTTTTACCCTTCCGAGGGTTCTTTCAGACACTCGATTGGCCATCAGTATTACTTTGGGATTTCGGGAGGACTACCGTCCGACTTCCTTTTTTTTACTTTCATGCATTGCTATTTTATTATCTGAGTGCGCTTTGCTAATCTATTCATATGCATCATGTTTACATTTATTATATCTTATGTCTGAACTGTCTTGCGAGTACTTTCACAGTACTCACCTGGCTTGTTGATTTGGCCAGATATTGATGAAGGCGATCTCATGGATGAAGAGTTCGATAGTGAGTCCGACGCCTAGAGGAATCCCAGTCAGTCCCGTGCGATCCTGGATATTGGTCACTTGTATTATATACGCTTCCGCCACCCACAATAAGTATCCTCGAGCCTCATTCCGACGCTCGAAGAGCTGTTAGTTTCAGGAGTCATGTCACCCGCTTCGCTGTGATATACCCATCACCGCTTCTTAGTGTGAGTTAGTAGTTAGGCCACCCTATCCGCCTTTATGTATTATTGGCATGCTTGTAATAAATTGTTGAGCAGTCTCCGCTCAACCTTGTATTATATTTAGTACTCCTGGTTTTGCTTCTGTGATCAAGACATTGTCTACTAGCGAGGAGGAATTTCTTCTCTACTGGTCCGTAAAAGGGATCGGTTTCTCAATAAATATTTTTATTGAAAAGCCGGTCGTGACAAGCTTGGTATCAGAGCCAGGCTGACTGTAGGAAGCCACTAGGTGCGATCGCTAATCGGTTATTAGCGTCTTTGGTGCCTTTTCAGTATTTTGCAAATGTAGCTATTTTCTGTTGGTCATCATAAATTTATGATTTGACTACTCAGAATTTTTGCCTACTTTTGTAGATGGCTGGCAACGACTGCGAGACTCGGGTGTTCACTAACATGCCCGAGGGGTTTGTCAAACTACTCGTCTCCATCACCAAGCTCGTGATCGGGCCAGCGACGCGTCCGGAGTTCACGCTTTACCAGCACAAGCTCAGCAACGACGTGTCTATGCACCAAGCCGTGGTGCAATTCAAGGGAGGACGTTCTGCGTCACGCCACTTCCGTTTTGTGGGAAGGGCCATGCCTACGGAGAGGCATGCCATGCAGATGGCTGCCCGTGAGGCGATAGCTCGCCTTCGGGATATCCTTCCTATGATGAAGACTCGTCGCTACCGCTACCTCCCATGCCATGTGCCATATACTTGTCACTATGCATTCGCCTGCCATAGGGGAGAGCGGGATGAAGCTATCGAGATGCTTATTGAGTACCTCAAAGCTCTGGAGGAATCTTTCGACAACCTCGTGGACGATCTTGTGGCTGCCCGCGTGGACTTAGTTCGGGGCGGTCCTGCCAGCAGGAAGGAGCTTCTCTACATGGCACCGCCACTGACATTCGTCTCGTCCTCGGCATCTTATTCACCGGCCATTTTGGCCACTGCTCGCCGTCTGCCTACCACTGAGAAGTTCGACCGAGTCATCGCTGCTACTCCAGTCAGAGCTGCACCGCCTGCCGCACCCGCACTGCCGCCTGTCGCTCCCGCGCCATCACCTCAGCGCAGTGCTACGCGCCTGGAGCCTACTATGGAGGAGGTGGAGGTTGAGTCTCCTGCACCGCTGGGTCTTGCCCTCGGCAAGGGGAAGGACATCTTCATCATCTCCGACTGAGTGCGCTTAGTAGCCGCGCGTTGTGCCTGCATGTATGTTATGTTTTATGTGTACTTAAGTTTGTAGTAGTTGTGTGCGCTGCAGTCCGGAGGAGTGTGCTAGCCTTAATAACATGTCAGGAATGTGTACGCACATCCTGAGTGATGTATCGTATGTTTGCGTATCGCGTGTAAGATATGTGCTAAGCAGTCCTTCTCCGTGCGAAATCGTTTATGTTTTCTTGAAAAATCTTGAGGTCGTTTAAATTTGTCTTTGCAAGATTTTCCTTGTGCCACACAGTTCTTCTCATGATTTTTGCAAAATAATACCCCAGAGTGGAAAATGTCTCGTCCTTGGACCCGCTCCATGCCAAATCCAACCGAAAAAGTTTATGGAACATAGACCAGCAACAATTTCACTCAGGGACAGTCTAGTCAACAGGACAGTGAGGCAGCCTTATCTCAAGTATGCCGCCTCTTCGAACAAAGCCAGCAACAGCACCAAGAGATGATGAATCACGTCATCAATATGGGAAACCACCGTGAGCCATATCAACCCCACTCCAAGTTGTCTGAATTACAGAAGACCCGCCCTCCAACGTTTGCTCACACTGATAGGCCGCTTGAAGCCGATGATTGGCTTCGTGACATCGAAAGAAAGCTGATTATTGCTCAGTGTTCAGATCATGAGAAGGTGCTTTATGCACCCCACTACCTTACTGGAGCAGCTGCAGCATGGTGGGAGAACTTCCTACACATGCATCCCAGTGAGCACAACATCACCTGGGAAGAGTTTAAGGAAGGCTTTCGTGGGGCACACATCCCCAGGAGCATCATAAAAATCAAGAAAAGAGAATTTGATGACCTTAAGCAAAGAAGCATGTCCGTGATGGAATACAACGGTCAGTTTACCCAGCTATCTCGTTATGCCTACGATGAGCATATGACTGAGAACAAAAGGATGGAAAAATTTCTGGACGGCCTGGCGCCAGCATTAAGATGCCAACTGGTCGTACACACTTTCCCGGATTTCAAAACTCTGGTTGACAAGGCCATTACCTTGGAGAATGAGCGCCGCAGTCTGGAGGATATCCGTAAGCGGGAAAGGGACAAGACGACTCTTGCTCGCAACAATCGAAGAAAGACTGATGTTCAGAGGATTGAAGCAAGAAAATCCACGACTACTGATCTAAGGCCAACCAGACAGTTTCATTCCAGGGACAAGGACTTCACGTACCGTCCAGGGGTCACTTGCTATGCTTGTGGTGAAGAAGGGAACTATGCCAAACAGTGCCCAAAACCAAGGAACTCGGCCCCCAAGCCGAACAATGGTGGGAACAATCCAGGCCCCAAGCGCAACAATTTCAATCCCAGCAACAATCACAGGAAGGGTCACCTAAACCATGTGATCGGGGAAGGAGCCCAGAATGCCCCAGACATCATACTCGGTACGTTCCCTGTCAACACAGTACCTACCACGGTTTTGTTTGATTCTGGAGCTTCTCACTCGTTCGTTTCGAAGAGTTTTGTTTTACAACATGGTTTTCCAATACTTCCCTTGGAAAAATCTATGATCATCAAGTCCCGCGGGAATAAGCAGACCGCTCAGAGTTACTGCCAAGGAGTGATCATTGAGTTCGAAGGACTAAAGTTTCAAGCTAATCTCATCGTGTTGGAAAATAAAGGACTGGATGTCATCTTAGGGATGGACTGGTTGACCACCAACAAGGGATTTATTGATTGTTTCAATCGGACTGTGATTCTCACTCATCATCACGGCAAGACAATAAAGGTTACAGCTCAAGAGAGACCACGGTCACGGCAACCAAAGCTGAACAAAGTGGACATTTCAGAATTGAGAAAAGTTCCAGTGGTGTGCGAATTTCCCGACGTATTTCCCTGAAGAACTACCAGGCATGCCACCAGACCGAGAGATAGAGTTCAGCATTGAACTAGCACCTGGCACCACTCCCATCTATAAGAAACCTTATAGAATGGCACCCTCAGAGTTGGTAGAATTGAAGAAGCAAATAAAGGAATTACTGGACAAAGGATTTATTCGAGCCAGCTCCTCACCATGGGGTTCGCCAGTATTATTCGCCAAGAAAAAGGATGGGACACTGAGACTGTGTATAGACTATCGAGCTCTCAATATGGTCACCATCAAAAACAAATATCCGATGCCACGGATAAATGATTTGTTTGACCAGCTCGCACAAGCCAAGGTGTTCTCAAAATTGATTTAAGATCGGGATATCATCAATTGAAAGTACGGACAGAAGATATCCCTAAGACAGCATTCACCTCCAGATACGGATTATATGAGTTCACAGTGATGCCGTTTGGACTGACGAACGCCCCCGCATATTTTGTCCACCTCATGAACAAAGTGTTTATGAAATTCATGGACAAATTTGTTGTGGTGTTCATTGACGATATTCTGGTATACTCAAGGACACCAGAAGAACATGCTGAACATCTCAGAATTGTTTTGGGAGAATTAAGGAAACATCAATTGTACGCCAAATTTAGCAAGTGTGAATTTTGGCTAAGACAAGTTGGTTTTCTAGGCCATATATTAACCCAAGAAGGCGTGGCCGTAGACCCAGAAAAGTCAAAGCCATACTTGACTGGAAACCACCAGCCAACGTGACAGATGTACGGAGTTTCCTTGGAATGGCTGGATATTACCGGAGATTTATTGAAGGATTCTCCACTGTGGCAAAACCAATGACCCAGTTGCTCAAGAAAGACAAGAAATTTGTATGGACGGAAGCATGCGAGAAAAGCTTCCAAGAACTCAAGAAGAAACTAACAACAACACCAGTTTTGACCATGCCAGACATACACAAGAGTTTTGAAGTGTATTGTGACGCATCCCGGAAGGGCCTCGGATGCGTACTGATGCAAGATGGCAAAGTTGTCGCGTATGCTTCCAGGCAACTACGGAAGCATGAGGAAAATTATCCTACTCATGACTTGGAGCTAGCAGCCGTCATCCATGCACTCAAGAATGGAGGCACTTTCTGTTGGGAAACCGTTGTGAAATATATACGGACCATAAGAGCCTTAAATATATCTTCACACAACCAGAGCTAAATTTACGGCAGCGACGCTGATTGGAATTGGTCAAGGACTATGATGTCGGCATTCACTATCATCCAGGGAAGGCCAATGTAGTGGCAGATGCTCTTAGTCGGAACCCCAGCCCGGGCAACGACAGTCCACAGAACTTGGGACCTGAGTTTCAGCAGGAGTTCGCTAGACTCAACATGGTGTTAGTCTCTGAGGGCACCGTATCAAATCTGGAGATACATCCCACCCTAATGGAACAAATTAAGAAGGCTCAGCAGGGACATCCCAGCATCGAAGGTATAAAGAGAAAAATGAGCCTAGGCAAGGCTTCAGAGTTCGTCACAGACAATGAAGGAATATTATGGTACGGGGACAGACTTTGCGTACCAAACATTGAGGAACTCAAGCAACAAATCCTAACCGAAAGCCACACCGCTCCATACTCGATCCACCCTGGAGGAACCAAAATGTACAAAGACATTCAGGAGAGATTTTGGTGGCACGGTATGAAAAGGGATATAGCCGCATTCATTGCTTGTTGCGATTCATGTCAGCGCATAAAGCCGAGCATCAAAAGCCAGCAGGGCTGCTACAGCCAAACCGGATACCTGAGTGGAAATGGGATGAAATTGGAATGGACTTCATCGTCGGACTACCTCGATCTCAACGCGGAAATGACGCCATATGGGTCATCACAGATAGGCTAACCAAGGTTGCTCATTTCATTCCCGTGAAGACGACCTACTCCACTCAAAGGCTTGCCAAGCTTTATCTCTCCCGTATAGTTTGTCTGCATGGAGTCCCAAAGACTATAATATCCGACCGAGGCACTCAATTTGTCTCTAAATTCTGGGATCACTTACAACAAGCTCTGGGCACGCAACTAGCATTCAGTACAGCGTACCACCCTCAGACGGATGGACAAACGGAACGCGTGAACCAAATCCTAGAGGACATGCTGAGAGCCTGTGTGCTCACCTATGGATCCAGTTGGGAAGAAAGTTTGCCATATGCCGAGTTTGCTTACAACAACAGTTACCAAGCCAGCTTACAAATGGCACCCTTTGAAGCATTGTACGGACGGAGGTGTCGTACCCCACTGAATTGGTCAGAAACAGGTGACAGTCGTATCTTCGGCCCAGACATGCTCAAGGAGGCCGAGGAGAAGGTTAAACAGATCAGGGACAGACTCAAGACAGCTCAAAGCCGACAGAAGAGCTACTACGATCGAAAACATCGTGAGGTCAGCTTTGAACCCGGTGATTACGTATACCTACGAGTATCTCCTATGAGGGGCCTACAACGGTTCAAAATTAAGGGGAAGCTAGCCCCAAGATTTATTGGACCATTCGGTGTGATTGCACGAAGAGGCACAGTAGCCTACAAACTAGACCTACCCAAGGAGCTGTCAGACGTCCATGACGTGTTCCACGTCTCACAGTTGAGGAAATGTGTGAGTAACCCGGAAAAACATGTATCTCATGAGAGCATTGATGTGCAACCAGAGCTCACCTACAGAGAACGGCCAGTAAAGATATTGGAAGAGTCTGAACGGAGGACCCGTCAGAAAACAACTAAATTTTTCAAGGTTCAGTGGAGCAACCACACCGAGGATGAAGCTACATGGGAAAGGGAAGATTTTCCTCCAGGCAGAGTATCCATATCTATTTGAGGACCAGCAGAAATCTCGGGGACGAGATTTTTTCTAAGGGGGTAGGTGTTATGACACCCAAAATTTTATTTTTGGTTTTATCAAAATCTTTTATTTGATTTGAGGAGGGTATTTAAATTTTCTTCTAAAGAACTCTCCCTCTCAAAAATTTCCTTTTTTATGACAAGTGTTTGTTTGGTTTCACCCTAGACTTGATTGTTGGTCTTGGAGGTTTTTCATCCCATGTTGGCTCAAGGGTTTTCACTTGGAAAAATATTTTTTAAAATCTTTTAAATAATCCTATGGCATTTGGAGTGATCTTTGCCCCTTTCAAAAAAATCCCTCTTGCCATGACCCAAGTAGAAATCGTCTCCCAAAAGCCTTTCTCCATCTTTGAATCATGATATACTGCAAATCCAGCAAGTGGAACCTCCCCATAATTTTTCTTCCATTTAATTCTTATCAAAAATATTTTCCACCCTCTATTCTAGCTCTTGGGGATTTACAAAGGAGCTACCCTTTCTGCTTTGAGTTTTGCCTCCAAACCAATTTCCCTAGCTAGTCCTTTGAGCCCTCAACCAGGATCCATGAAGATCCACTGGTCTCCAGTTCAAATATTTCAAATTGTACTTGCTGCAAGTTTGGGCCTTATTTGCCAAATTTGATGAAATTCATTTGTTTTCTCCTCCTAAAAATCTGAGAAAATTCAGGCAGCCTCTGGATGCATTGAGAGGTCACCTCACCAAGTCCCAGCTCCAGAAATTTTTTTCTTCATGCCAAATCATTTCGTCGAACACCTGATGGACACTGTTGCTGTCAATGTTCAGAGTTCAATTAAACAGTTTTAGGAACTGCTGTCGTTTTCTTCAGAGCCCGACGTCGATCTCGCCAGTACCGCGGTGGCGCCTTGCTCCCTGTCCCGTCCTTCTTATCCCTGCGCCGCACGATCGCCTGGAGGTTTGCGGGCGTCGGCGACGAGCAGGAGGAGGTGCGCCACCCCGTGAGCGATGGCAACAGCGGCTTTGCGGCTGCCAGAGAGAGGCGCAGCGTGGACGGCGCCGTCCTGCGCCGCCCAAGCCACCGGAGACCGCCGCGTGGCCATCCACTCACTCGTGCGCGCTGCCATCCTTCGTCGTGAACTGCTAGGCGCGGAGCGCGCTCTCTGCCGCCGTCGTGCCCGTACGGCCGCCCCGTCAAGGATCGGCGCATTACGCCTTGCCCGACCGAGGTTTAGCGGTGGAACGGCACCAGTGATCTTCCCTGATGGTGCCTAGCCCCCTAAACCCCCTGCCCAACCTCTGCCTCGCCGTAATCGCTCGCCGGAGAAATCCCGTTCACGGCCACCCCCTCGGATCGCCTATAAAAGGAGGCCCCGAGCTCGAACTCGAACCCACACCACCTCTACACACCACCAATACCACGCCAAGCCACTGGAAGAGCCCCGAGGGAGCCTTCTTCCCCAACTCCGGCCGCCTCGACCCGCCACGGGACCCAGTTCGATTCGCTCCAGTGCGTGCACCTCTGCCCCTCAGCTCTTGCCAGTAGCTTTCTAGTGCATCCACTCTGCTGACCTGCGCTTCAATTTGGAGTTTGCAGCACCCACCGGAGTTCTCCACCATCGCCCAAACCACCGTTCGCCGGAGAAAGTGTCGTCGTCGACGTGGTGCTCTCCGACGGCCAAGTCCACCACCCACCGACGCGGAAGAACACACTGAACCTCTTGGTACCCTCCGATCTCTCTGTCCCTCCGTGGTTCAACGCCGGCGACCGCCACAGCCTTCGGGCGCCGGTGAGCTCCGTTGGCCGTTTTTAAACCTGACGTGTGGACCCCCCCGTCAGCCTCTCTTTTATTTCCCTCGAACCGTTTTCTGAAAGCGCTTTCGGGCAAAATGCACTTTCTCTTTGGGCTGGCACATTTCTTTCCGAATCGTTTTCTGTTTTCTCAGTTAAGTCCCTGGTTCTTTTCTGTTTCATCACAGATTAGTCCCTGGACTAAAACCCTTATATCTTTTTAATAAAAGATGATTTTTGATTGATTCTTTGTCTGTCAGTTTTATATTTTTTTCTAGTTATTTATAGTATTTATTTGGAATATTTTCGGAACAATTGTTATGCACGCGATGATTTTTACGTTAGTGTACGGTTTCGTTGTACCGTAGGTTCCGGAGGAGGTGACGGAGCCGCGAACTTCGCCGAGCTAGACTCCGACTTCTCCGAACTAGGCAAGCATGTTTGAACCTTTGATATGATAGGTGTTTTGCATGTTTGCTTGAATGGTTTGTGCATGGCATATGAGCATCGGTGAGTATCTCGTTGCATGTAAGGCAACTATCCGTGTGTTTCGAAGTTACTGTGATCTCTGATGGGAGATGGCCTTGTCATGTGGTGACATGAAAGGCAGTAAGGTGGTATTGTTGTAGCATGCCAACCTTACGACATCCGATAAACTCCGACGTTAACGTGGACTGAGTCACGTTACCGTTCTTCCCCTTTCGTGCTGCCACATGTTTTTTGAAAAGAATACGGTTTAGTAAGTTGTTAACCTCTTTCCTTGTACACACCAAATAGAGGGGCCGGGATGAGGGTTCCATGGCCCTGGATTAAAGCCAGTCATCCGGTCAGGGGGCATGGGTGTTTCCGGTTGGGACCGAGAGGGGGGCACCCCTTAGAGCGCGCGTATATAAATTTGATCCCATGCTACGCGAGGTTGTAGCCTCCCCGTCTCAAGTTTTTCTTGAACGTTGCCGAGGGTGATTCCTGGCATCGGAATGTTGAATGGGTGTGTACTGGTTAGATGTGTTTCTCCTAAAACACCGTAAACGGAACTAGTCCTTGTGACTACTGAAATCCGTTGGCTATGGTTAAAGTACAAACTCTGCAGAGTCAAATCCTTCCAAGTCATCGTGTCCGCGATAAAGGACCATGGCCAGTATATCCATATCTATGTCAGTCTCCATGGTAAATCCCCGGTGAACCAACTTGAGTGGTATACTCGTTTGAATTATTATTCCTGTGGATGGACTAACCTTTATTTTTATCACGTATCTTGAATATTCCCGAGAAGTGAATTAAATTCATGAACTACTGAATTATTAAGTTGTGAAATATAAGCCCTTTATGTCATGTCGCCCAGACGTCCGACTGTGGCACTCTTGTTATTTACTTTTGATATAAGCCCTGTATGTGATGTCGCTCAGACGTCCGACTGTGGCACTCTTGTCATTTACTTTCAATATAAGCCCTTTATGTGATGTCGCTCAGACGTCCGACTGTGGCATGTCCGTTATTTACTTTTGATATAAGCCCTTTATGTGATGTCGCTCAGACGTCCGACTGTGGCACTCTTGTCATTTACTTTCAATATAAGCCCTTTATGTGATGTCGCTTCAGACGTCCGACTGTGGCATGCACTGTCATTTATTTTCCATTATAAGCCCTTTATGTGGTGTCGCCTTGATGCCCGACTGCGGCATTGTTATTTCATTTCTACCCTTCCGAGGAGTCTTTTAGACACTCGATTGGCCATCAGTATTACTTTGGGATTTCGGGAGGACTACTGCCCGACTTCCTTTTTTTTACTTTCATGCATTGCTATTTTATTATCTGAGTGCGCTTTGCTAATCTGTTCATATGCATCATGTTTACATTTATTATATCTTATGTCTGAACTGTCTTGCGAGTACTTTCATAGTACTCACCTGGCTTGTTGATTTGGCCAGATATTGATGAAGGCGATCTCATGGATGAAGAGTTCGATAGTGAGTCCGACGCCTAGAGGAATCCCAGTCAGTCCCTTGCGATCCTTGATATTGGTCACTTGTATTATATACGCTTCCGCCACCCACAATAAGTATCCTCGAGCCTCATTCCGACGCTCGAAGAGCTGTTAGTTTCAGGAGTCATGTCACCCGCTTCGCTGTGATATACCCATCACCGCTTCTTAGTGTGAGTTAGTAGTTAGGCCACCCTATCCGCCTTTATGTATTATTGGCATGCTTGTAATAAATTGTTGAGCAGTCTTCGCTCAACCTTGTATTATATTTAGTACTCCTGGTTTTTTTTCTGTGATCAAGACATTGTCTACCAGTGAGGAGGAATTTCTTCTCTACTGGTCCGTAAAAGGGATCGGTTTCTCAATAAATATTTTTATTGAAAAGTTGGTCGTGACAATAAACTCATGCAATATGATATAAACCCCATCTTTTTATCCTCGATGGCAACAATACAATACATGTCATTTCCCCTACTGTCACTGGGATCGAGCACCGCAAGATTGAACCCAAAGCTAAGCACTTCTCCCATTGCAAGAAAGATCAATCTAGTAGGCCAAACCAAACTGATAATTTGAAGAGACTTGCAAAGATAACCAATCATACATAAAAAAATTCAGAGAAGATTCAAATATTGTTCATAGATAATCTTGATCATAAACCCACAATTCATCGGATCTCGACAAACACACCGCAAAACAAGATTACATCGAATAGTTCTCCAAGAGAATCGAGGAGATCTTTGTATTGAGATCCAAAGAGAGAGAAGAAGCCATCTAGCTCATAACTATGGACCCGAAGGTCTGAGGTAAACTACTCACACATCATCGAAGAAGCTATGGTGTTGATGTAGAAACCCTCCGTGATCGATGCCCCCTCCGGAGGACGCCGCAAAAGGCCCCAAGATGGGATCTCACGGGTACAGAAGGTTGCGGCGGTGGAATTAGGTTTTCATGGCTGCTTCTGATGGTTTGGGGGTATGTAGGTATATATAGGAGGAAGAAGTAGGTCGGTGGAGCCACGAGGGGCCCACGAGGGTGGAGGGCGCGCCTAGGGGGGTAGGCGCGCCCCCTACCTCGTGGCCGCCTCGTTGGTTGCTTGACGTCCACTCCAAGTCCTCTGGATCACGTTTGTTCCAAAAATCATGTTCCCGAAGGTTTCATTCCGTTTGGACTCCGTTTGATATCCTTTTTCTGCGAAACACTGAAATAGGCAAAAAAACAGCAATTTGGGATGGGCCTCCGGTTAATAGGTTAGTCCCAAAAATAATATAAAAGTGTATAAATAAGCCCATTAAACATCCAAAATAGAATATATAATAGCATGGAACAATAAAAAATTAGAGATACGTTGAAGACGTATCAAGCATCCCCAAGCTTAATTCCTGCTCGTCCTCAAGTAGGTAAATGATAAAAACAGAATTTTTGATGTGGAATGCTTCTTAGCATAATTCTCAATGTAAATCTTTTTATTGTGGCATGAATATTTAGATCCGAAAGATTCAAGATAAAAGTTTAATGTTGCATAAAAACAATAATACTTCAAACATGCTACCCAAGCAATTATGTCTTATCAAAATAACATAGCCAAAGAAAGCTTATCCCTACAAAATCATATAGTTAGGCCATGTTTCAATATTGTCACACAAACGTTCTCATCATGCATAACCCCGATGACAAGCCGAGCAATTGGTTCATAATTTTAACGCGCTTCAGCCTTTTCAACTCTTACGCAATACATGAGCGCAAGCCATGCATATAGCACTATGGGTGGAGTAAAGTATAATGATGGGGGTTATGAGAGAAGAAAAAAAGGTAGAAAGTCTCACATTGACGCGGCTAATCAATAGGCTATGGAGATGCCCATCGATTGATGTCAATGAGAGGAGTAGGGATTGCCATGCAACGGATGCACTAGAGCTATAAATATATGAAATCTCAACAAAAGAAACTAAGTGGGTGTACATCCAACTTGCTTGCTCACGAAGACCTAGGGCATTTTGAGGAAGCCCATCATGGAATATACAAACCAAGTTCTATAATGAAAAATTCCCACTAGTATATAAAAGTGATAACGTAGGAGACTCTTTATCATGAAGTTCATGGTGCTACTTTGAAGCACAAGTGTGGAAAAAGGATATGCAATGAATCAAGAGTGACATGTATGAAAAAATTATGAATGGTGGCTTCGCCGCAAAATACGATGTCAACTACATGATCATGCAAAGCAATATGACAATGATGAAGCGTGTCGTAATAAATGGAACGGTGCAAAGTTGCATGGCAATATATCTCGAAATTGCTATGGAAATGCCATGATAGGTAGGTATGGTGTCTGTTTTGAGGAAGATATAAGGAGGCTTATGTGTGATAGAGCTTGTCATATCACGGGGTTTGGATGCACCGGCGAAGTTTGCACCAACTCTCAAGGTGAGAAAGGGCAATGCACGGTACCATAGAGGCTAGAAAATTGTGGAAGGTTGAGAGTGCGTATAATCCATTGACTCACATTAGTCATAAAGAACTCATATACTTGTTGCAAAAGTTTATTAGCCCTCGAAGCAAAGTACTACTACGCATGCCCCTAGAGGGATAGATTGGTAGGAAAATACCGTCGCTCGTCCCCGAATGCCACTCATAAGGAAAGCAATAAAAGAACACCTATCTGTCAAAATTGTTACCCAACTTTTACCATACATGCATGCTACGGGACTTGCCAACTTTAACACAAGTATTTCTCAATTTCACAATTACTCAACTAGCACACTCTAATATTACCACCTTTATATCTCAAAACACTTATCAAGTATCTAACTTCTCATGATATTTAATGAACTCAATATGGAAGATTAATTTAACAATTAAATCAAATTACCATGCCGTTTAAGACTCTTAAAATAATATAAGTGAATCATGAGAGATCAATAATTTCTATAAAATACGACCACCGCCGTGCTCTAAAAGATATAAGTGAAGCACTAGAGCAAAAACTATATAGCTAAAAAGATATAAGTGAAGCACATAGAGTATTCTAACAAATTCCGAATCATGTGTGTCTCTCTCAAAAGGTGTGTACAGCAAGGATGATTGTGGAAAACTAAAAAACAAAGACTCAAATCATACAAGACGCTCCAAGCAAAACACATATCATGTGGTGAATAAAAATATAGCTTCAAGTAAATTTAACGATGGATGAGGACGAAAGAGGGGATGCCTTACGGGGCATCCCTAGGCTTTGGATTTTTGGTGTCCTTGGATTTACCTTGGGGTGCCTTGGGCATCCCCAAGTTTGGCTCTTGACACTCCTTGTTCCATACTCCATCAAATCTTTTACCCAAAACTTGAAAACTTCACAACACAAAACTTAACAGAAAATCTCATGAACTCCATTAGCGAAAGAAAACAAAACACCACTTCAAGGTACTGTATTTAACTCATTCTTTGTTTATATTGGTGTTAAACCTACTGTATTCCAACTTCTCTATGGTTTATAAGCTCTTTTACTAGCCATAGATTCATCAAAATAAGCAAACAACACACGAAAAACAGAATCTGTCAAAAACAGAACAGTCTGTAGTAATCTGTAACTAACGCAAACTTCTGGAACTCTAAAAATTCTTCCAAAATAGGATGACCTAAATAATTTGTTTATTGATCTGCTGCAATTGGAATCAATATTATATCACGTTCTGGTAATGTTTAACAATTTTTTTCGTGAACAGAAAGTTTCTGGAATTTTCAGCAAGGTCAAATAACTATCATCCAAGAGGATCCTATAGGTTTAACTTGGCACAAACACTAATTAAAACACAAAAACAAATCTAACCAGAGGCTAGATCAAGGATTTATTCCTAAACAGAACCAAAAAGCAAAAAAACTAAAAATAAAATTGGGTTGCCTCCCAACAAGCGCTATCGTTTAACGCCCCTAGCTAGGCATAAAAACAAGGATAGATCTAGGTATTGCCATCTTTGGTAGGCAATCAATAAGTGGCTCTCATAATAGATTCATATGGTAATTTAATTTTCTTTCTAGGGAAGTGTTCCATGCCTTTCCTTAACGGAAATTGGAATTTAATATTCCCTTCCTTCATATCAATGATTGCACCAATCGATCTAAGGAAAGGTCTACCAAGAATAATAGGACATGCAGGATTGCAATCTATATCAAGAACAATGGAATCTACGGGAACTTAATTCCTATTTGCAACAATAAGAACATCATTAATTCTTCCCATAGGTTTCTTGATAGTGGAATCCGCAAGATGCAAGTTTAACGAGCAATCATCAAATTCATGAAAACCTAACAAATCACACAAAGTTTTTGGAATCGAGGAAACACTAGCACCCAACTAACACAAAGCATAGCATTCATGATTGTTAATTTTAATTGTAATTGTAGGTTCCCATTCATCATAAAGTTTTCTAGGTATAGAAACTTCCAACTCAAATTTTTCTTCATAGGATTGCATCAAAGCATCAACGATATGTTTAGTAAAAGCTTTATTTTGACTATAAGCATGAGGAGAATTTAGCACGGGTTGCAACAAGGAAATACAATCTATCAAAGAACAATTATCATAATTAAATTCCTTGAAATCCAAAATAGTGAGTTCATTGCTATCTAAAGTTTTAACCTCTTCAATCCCACTTTTACCAATTTTTGCATCAAGATCTAAAAACTCCGAATTTTTGGGACGCGTTCTAACTAAAGTTGACTCATCTCCAGTCCCATCATTATCAAGATTCATATTGAAAATAAGGATCTAATAGGGGACACATCAATAACTTTTAGATCTTCATCTTTATTCTCATAAAAACTAGAAGTACACGCTTTCACAAAGCAATCTTTCTTAGCACGCATCCTAGCGGTTCTTTCTTTGCACTCATCAATGGAAATTCTCATGGCTTTGAGAGACTCATTGATATCATGCTTAGGTGGAATAGATCTAAGTTTCAAAGAATCAACATCAAGAGAAATTCTATCCACGTTCCTAGCCAATTCATCAATCTTAGGCAATTTTTCTTCAAGCAAGGCATTGAAATTCTTTTGCGAATTCATAAACTCTTTAACACTAGTCTCAAAATCAGAGGGCAACTTATTAAAATTTCCATAAGAGTTGTTGTAGAAATTACCATAATTATTAGAGGAATTGCTAGGATACGACCTAGGATTAAAGTTTCCTCTATAAGCGTTGTTACCAAAATTCTTCCTACCAACAAAATTCACATCCATAGATTCATTATTATTTTCAATCAAAGTAGACAAAGGCACATCATTTGGATCAGAAGAAACACTCTTATTAGCAAACAATTTCATGAGTTCATCCATCTTTCCACTCAAAACATTAATTTCTTCTATCGATGCACCTTTTTACTAGTAGATCTTTCAGTGTGCCATTGAGAATAATTAACCATAATATTATCTAGGAGTTTAGTAGCTTCTCCTAAAGTGATTTTCATAAAAGTGCCTCCCGCGGCCGAATCTAGAAGATTTCTAGAAGCAAAATTCAATCCGGCATAATTTTTTTTATAATCGTCCATAAGTTCAAACCATGAGTAGGGCAATTACGTATCATTAATTTCCTTCTCTCCCAAGCTTGTGCAACATGTTCATGATCAAGTTGCTTAATATTCATAATATCGTTTCTAAGAGATGATTTTAGCGGGAGGAAAATACTTAGAGATAAAGGTATCTTTGCACTTATTCCAAGAATCAATACTATTTTTAGGCAAAGACGAAAACCAAGTTTTAGCACGATCTCTAAGAGAAAACAGAAATAGCTTCAATTTAACAATATCATTATCCACATCTTTCTTCTTTTGCATATCACACAAATCAACAAAGCTATTTAGATGGGTATCGACATCTTCACTAGGAAGGCCGGCGAATTGATCTTTCATGAAAAGATTCAGCAAAGCAGCATTAATTTCACAAGATTCAGCTTCGGTAAGAGGAGGAATCGGAGTTCTAAGAAAATCATTGTTGTTGGTATTGGCAAAGTCACACAATTTAGTATTATCGCGAGCCATCGTGACAAGCAAGCAATCCAACACACGAGCAAACAAGAAGCAAGCGAAAAAAAGGGCGAACGAAAAAGAGAGGGCAAATAAAACAGCAAGGGTGAAGTGGGGGAGAGGAAAACGAGAGGCAAATGGCAAATAATGTAATGCGAGGGATAAGGGTTCGTGATGGGTACTTGGTATGTCTTGACTTGACTTGGCGCACACCTCCCCGGCAACGGCGCCAGAAATCCTTCTTGCTACCTCTTGAGCACTGCGTTGGTTTTCCCTTGAAGAGGAAAGGGTGATGCAGTAAAGTAGCGTAAGTATTTCCCTCAGTTTTTGAGAACCAAGGTATCAATCCAGTAGGAGGTCACGCTCAAGTCCCTTGCACATACACAAACAAATAAGAACCTCGCAACCAACGCGATAAAGGGGTTGTCGATCCCTTCACGGTCACTTACGAGAGTGAGTCTGATAGAGATGATAAGTTAATATTTTTGGTATTTTTATGGTAAGGAGTAAAAGTAAAGAAAGCAAGTAAACAGTAATGGAAATAACGGGAGATTAATATGACGGAAAATAGACCCGTGGGCCATAGGTTTCACTAGTGGCTTCTCTCAAGAGCATAAGTATTATGGTGGGTGAACGAATTACTGTCGAGCAATTGATAGAATTGATCATAGTTATGAGAATATCTAGGTATGATCATGTATATAGGCATCACGTCCGTGACAAGTAGACCGACTCCTGCCTGCATCTACTACTATAACTCCACACATCGACCGCTATCCAGCATGCATCTAGAGTATTAAGTTCATAAGAACAGAGTAATGCTTTAAGCAAGATGGCATGATGTAGAGGGATAAACTCATGCAATATGATATAAACCCCATCTTTTTATCCTCGATGGCAACAATACAATACGTGTCGTTTCCCCTACTGTCACTGGGATCGAGCACCGCAAGATTGAACCCAAAGCTAAGCAATTCTCACATTGAAAGAAAGATCAATCTAGTAGGCCAAACCAAACTGATAATTCGAAGAGACTTGCAAAGATAACCAATCATACATAAAAGAATTCAGAGAAGATTCAAATATTGTTCATAGATAATCTTGATCATAAACCCACAAGTCATCGGATCTCGACAAACACACCGCAAAAGAAGATTACATAGAATAGATCTCCAAGAGAATCGAGGAGAACTTTGTATTGAGATCCAAAGAGAGAGAAGAAGGCATCTAGCTAATAACTATGGACCCGAAGGTCTGAGGTAAACTACTCACACATCATCGGAGAGGCTATGGTGTTGATGTAGAAGCCCTCCGTGATCGATGCCCCCTCTGGATGGATGCCGGAAAAGGCCCCAAGATGAGATCTCATGGGTACAGAAGGTTGCGGCGGTGGAATTAGGTTTTCGTGGCTGCTTCTGATGGTTTGGGGGTACGTAGGTATATATAGGAGGAAGAAGTAGGTCGGTGGAGCCACGAGGGGCCCATGAGGGTGGAGGGCGCGCCTAGGGGGTAGGCGCGCCCCCTGCCTCGTGGCCGCCTCGTTGGTTGCTTGACGTCCACTCCAACTCCTCTGGATCACGTTTGTTCCAAAAATCACGTTCCCGAAGGTTTCATTCCGTTTGGACTCCGTTTGATATCCTTTTTCTGCGAAACACAGAAATAGGCAAAAAAAAACAGCAATTTGGGATAGGCCTCCGGTTAATAGGTAGTCCCAAAAATAATATAAAAGTGTATAAATAAGCCTATTAAACATCCAAAACAGAATATATAATAGCATGGAACAATCAAAAATTATAGATACGTTGGAGACGTATCAAGGATAAAAAGATGGGGTTTATATCATATTGCTTGAGTTTATCCCTCTACATCATGTCATCTTGCCTAATGGGTTACTCTGTTCTGATGAACTTAATACTCTAGATGCATGCTGGATAGCGGTCGATGTGTGGAGTAATAGTAGTAGATGCAGAATCGTTTCAGTCTATTTGTCGCGGACGTGATGCCTATATACATGATCATGCCTAGATATTCTCATAATTATGTACTTTTCTATCAATTGCTCGACAGTAATTTGTTCACCCACCGTAATACTTATGCTATCTTGAGAGAAGCCACTAGTAAAACCTATGGCCCCCGGGTCTATTTTCCATCATATAAGTATCCAATCTATTTTACTTTGCAATCTTTACTTTCCAATCTACATCATAAAAATACCAAAAATATTTATTTATCTTATTATCTCTATCAGATCTCACTTTTGCAAGTGGCCGTGAAGGGATTGACAACCCCTTTATCGCGTTGGTTGCAAGGTTCTTATTTCTTTGTGTAGGTACGAGGCGACTTGCGTGTAGTCTCCTACTGGATTGATACCTTGGTTCTCAAAAACTGAGGGAAATACTTACGCTACTTTGCTGCATCACCCTTTCCTCTTCAAGGGAAAACCAACGCATGCTCAAGAGGTAGCAAGAGGGATTTCTGGCGCCGTTGCCGGGGAGATCTACGCCAAGTCAAGTCAAGTCAATACATACCAAGTAGCCATCACAACTCTTATCCCTCGCATTACATTATTTTCCATTTGCCTCTCGTTTTCCACTCCCCCACTTCACCTTTGCCGTTTTATTCGCCCTCTTTTTCCGTTCGCCTCTTTTCGCTTGCTTCTTGTGTGCTTATGTGTTGGGTTGTTTGTCACGGTGGCTCAAGATAATACTAAATTGTGTGATTTTTCCAATACCAACAACAACGATTTTCTTAGCACTCTGATTGCTCCTATTACCGATGTTGAATCTTGTGAAATTAATGCTGCTTTTCTGAATCTTGTCATGAAAGATCAATTATCTGGCCTTCCTAGTGAAGATGCCGCTACACATCTAAACAACTTTGTTGATTTGTGTATGGAAAAGAAGAAAGACGTGAAAATGGTTCCAACAGAACGGGTTTGACGAGACGAAGAAATGGGCGTTGGATTCACCTCAATCGGAGTTACGGGTAAAAAGTTGTGAAGAGATGAAGATCGGGGACTTTTCTGCAAAAATAACATCACAAACAAGTCCCTGAGTGGATAATGCAGAAGCGGGTTTTGAGTAAATACGCTTTCCAGAGATGAAAACGTACTTACGCCCAAAGTAGAAACGGAATGCGCTTTCGGTTAAGGGAAAGTGTACTCCGTGGAGTACGTCTCCACTTAACCACGTCAGCGGGCTGGCCCAGTGAACACGTGAGGCTGACGCGCGTGACCCACTGGCAAGGGGAAGGGTGTCGTCGTCTTCCTTGCTTCCTCTCGCTCGCCCGCGCGGGACAGAGGCCAGGGCCGGCACTCGCGCGGGACAGAGGCCAGGGCCGGCGCTGGAGGGGCGGAACGGCGGCGCACCGGAAGCAGAGAGCGACGATGGCGGCCCATCTTGGGGGACACGCAACCATGAGTACTCCGGCGCCGAACTGAGGGGTTGGGGAGATGCGCCGGGGTCTGGGTGGACTACTGGTGGTGGAAGGAGGGTGGGAAGAGCTCGACTACGAGCGAATTTAGGCGAAAGAGTCCGGCGGCCATGGTGGCGATGGTGGACACTAAGAGCTCCTCGAGCTCGTTCGGGTGGTCGGGGAGGCAGCTAGGGTGCGTGAGGGCGATTGGTGAAGAGGAACGCGCTCGGGGTGGCCTTAAATAGGCAGAGGGGAGAGCTCACGAGGGCAGAGGCGGCCAAGGGAGCACGGGGAGGAAGCGGCCGAGGCGTGGACAGAGCCGGTCGGCTACAACGCTCCCGTGGACACTCACTGTTCGGCGACGGGGACGGCTCACCGGGGAAGAAGACGGAGGAGGCAAGGGCTCAGGGCGACGCAGTCGATCACGAGGAGGCTAATGGACAAGGCTGCGGGTCGAGACGAGGGGAGAACGGATGAGCACAACGCCAAGATGGAGCCAGAGCGCGTTTATGGGCAGAAATACACGCGGTCACCACTGTGCCCGGCAAGGAGGGGACGCAAGAGACTGCTGCGAGTTTTCTAGTGATGAGTCCTTGCATCACTGAGGCTGAGGGAGTTGATGGATCGACAAAAGGAGCCAAGGAGAGGAGTGTGGCATCGCTGCAAGTTTGCTGCATCAAACATGGACGTGCACTGCTGATCAATAGGAACTTGATTGAGTCAAATGGTGTTGTCTGGGTTGTTTAGATAAGGAAGGACTACGATCCTATTAAGTTTGAGGGGAAATGGATCACAAAACAACAGGGTTGCTTTGTAACCTCAGATTAGGTCCAGAAACTTGATCATGATGATGCACTCATGTGGAGTATCAACTTGATCTAAAATTTGGCAAGGCAGGGTTATTTGGCCATATGAAGATGCTGTAAAAGTTTCATACCATATGGACAAGCCAAAATGGTACTTGCTTCACAAGCATTTCCACTGACCAGAAACTCGCAAAAATTCTAGAGGAAAATTGGCTAGATGGAATATGCCCAAATTGGGTGGAGATAGGTTATATGGATAAGAGAAGGCATAGGAAAATTTACAGCCATAATGGAGCAAGATAAAATATACTTGCTTCACTAGCTGAAAATTTGGACAGAAACAAAGATTTGAAGCCGTGCTCACATGGATGCATTGCATGAGCTCAAATCTTGTGGAGAGCTTTTATTTGATGATATGAAAGACCATGCAAAAATTCAACTCAATTGGATTAACCTAGCTAGTACTTCCTTCACAACTAATTCCCTCAGATAGGAACTTTGAAAAATTGCTCAGGAATATTTACTAGGCAAATTAAGTTGAAATTTGTCGTGAGGCAATTATTTGGACATGAAAAGATGTCCAAGAAGTTTGGAGTCAATTGGGCAAAGATAAATGGCACTTGCTTCACAATCTGCCATCCAGGACAGAATAGGAAATGAATTTATTGAGCATGATGGGAAACATGGCCAATGAAATATTTTGAAATATTTGAGGAAGATATGACCCAAACAATTTATGAGAATTATTTGGGAATTTAAGGAGTGATGGAAATATAGGTTGCTTCACAACCTAGGGCAAATTGAGTTATTCCTTTAATAGAAAAGGAATATTCCCAATAAAAAGAATATTGGGATTTGGGCTAGGATGAAAATGGAAAGGTCTAGGGAAGGATTTGGGTATGACAAGCCACCCTGGAAGCAAAGGAGAGTTCATCTTCTTCAGTTTCTACACCACATAGCCACGGAAAAAGAAAACCCAGGCAAAAACCTCAGAAAATCAAAAGAAAAAGAAAGGGCCAAAAATCAGTCTGTTACAGCTTTTAGGTTGATTCTTTTTGCATATGATTAATAGACAAATTCCTCACATCCACCAAATTATTTTAGAATTTTTGGAGTTACAGAAATATACGTTTGATCCAGATTATTACAGATTGTTCTGTTTTTGACAGATTCTGTTTTTCGTGTGTTGTTTGCTTATTTTGATGAATCTATGGCTAGTATCGGAGGGTATGAACCATAGAGAAGTTGGAATACAGTAGGTTTAACACCAATATGAAGAAATAATGAGTTCATAACAGTAACTTATGATGGTGATTTGTTTTCTTATACTAACGGAGCTCACGAGATTTTCTGTTGAGTTTTGTGTTGTGAAGTTTTCAAGTTTTGGGTAAAGATTTGATGGGTTTTGGAATAAGGAGTGGCAAGAGCCTAAGATTGGGGATGCCCAAGGCACCCCAAGGTAAAATTCAAGGACAACCAAAAGCCTAATCTTGGGGATGCCCCGGAAGGCATTCCCTCTTTCGTCTTCATCCATCGGTAACTTTACTTGATGCTATATTTTTATTCACCACATGATATGTGTTTTGCTTGGAGCGTCTTGTATGATTTGAGTCTTTGCTTTTTAGTTTACCAAAATCATCCTTGCTGTACACACCTTTTGGGAGAGACACACATGAATCGGAATTTATTAGAATACTCTATGTGCTTTACTTATATCTTTTGAGCTAGATAATTTTGCTCTAGTGCTTCACTTATATCTTTTAGAGCACTGTGGTGGTTTTATTTTGTAGAAATTATTGATCTCTCATGCTTCACTTATATTATTTTGATAGTCCTTTAGAACAGCATGGTAGTTTGCTTTGGCTATAAAACTAGTCCTAATATGATAGGCATCCAAGATCGGTATAATAAAAACTTTCATAAAAAGTGCATTGAATACTATGAGAAGTTTGATACTTGATGATTGTTTTGAGATATGAAGATGGTAATATTAGAGTCGTGCTAGTTGAGTAGTTGTGAATTTGAGAGATACTTGTGTTGAAGTTTGCAGGTCCCGTAGCATGCACGTATGGTAAACGTTGTGTAACAAATTTGAAACATGAGGTGTTCTTTGATTGTCTTCCTTATGAGTGGCGGTCGGGGACGAGCGATGGTCTTTTCCTACCAATCTATCCCCCTAGGAGCATGCGCGTAGTGCTTGGTTTTTGATGACTTGTAGATTTTTGCAATAAGTATGTGAGTTCTTTATGACTAATGTTGAGTCCATGGATTATACGCACTCTCACCCTTCCATCATTGCTAGCCTCTTCGGTACCGTGCATTGCCCTTTCTCACCTTGAGAGTTGGTGCAAACTTCGCCGGTGCATCCAAACCCCGTGATACGATACGCTCTATCACACATAAACCTCCTTATATGTTCCTCAAAACAGCCACCATACCTACCTATTATGGCATTTCCATAGCCATTCCGAGATATATTGTCATGCAACTTTCCACTGTTTCATTTATTATGACACGCTTCATCATTGTCATATTGCCTTGCATGATCATGTAGTTGACATCGTATATGTGGTAAAGCCACCATGCATAATTTATCATACATGTCACTCTTGATTCATTGCCCATCCCGGTACACCGCCGGAGGCATTCATATAGAGTCATATTTTGTTCTAGTATCGAGTTATAATCATTGAGTTGTAAATGTGATGATCTTCATCAATAGAGCATTGTCCCAAAAAATGACAAAAAAGGCCAAATTAAAAAAAGGAAAATAAATAAAAAGGGACAATGCTACTACCCTTTTCCCACACTTGTGCTTCAAAGTAGCACCATGATCTTTATGATAGAGAGTCTCTTGTTTTGTCACTCTCATATACTAGTGGGAATTTTTCATTATAGAACTTGGCTTGTATATTCCAACAATGGCTTCCTCAAATGCCCTAGGTCTTCGTGAGCAAGCAAGTTGGATGCACACCCATTTAGTTTCTTTTGTTGAGCTTTCATACATTTATAGCTCTAGTGCATCCGTTGCATGGCAATCCCTACTCCTTGCATCGACATCAATTAATGGGCATTTCCCTAGCCCGTTGATTAGCTGCATCAATGTGAGACTTTCTCCTTTTTTGTCTTCTCCACACAACCTCCATCATTATATTCTATTCCACCCACAGTGCTATATCCATGGCTCACGCTCATGTATTGCGTGAAAGTTGAAAAAAGTTTGAGATTACTCAAGTATGAAACAATTGCTTGGCTTGTCATCGGGGTTGTGCATGATGAGAGCATTCTTGTGTGATGAAAATGGAGCATGACCAAACTATATGATTTTGTAGGGATGAACTTTCTGTGGCCATGTTATTTTGAGAAGACATGATTGCTTAGTTAGTATGCTTGAAGTATTATTATTTTTATGTCAAGATTAAACTTTTGTCTTGAATCTTTCGGATCTGAACATTCATGCCACAATAAAGAGAATTACATTAAGAATTATGTTAGGTAGCATTCCACATCAAAAATTCTCTTTTTATCATTTACCTACTCGAGGACGAGCAGGAATTAAGCTTGGGGATGCTTGATACGTCTCCAATGTATCTATAATTTTTGATTGTTCCATGCTATTATATTATCTATTTTGGATGTTTAACGGGCTTTATTATACACTTTTATATTATTTTTGGGACTAACCTACTAACCGAAGGCCCAGTGCAAATTGTTGTTTTTTGCCTATTTCAGTGTTTCGCGGAAAAGGAATATCAAACGGAATGAAACCTTCGGGAGAGTTATTTTTGGAACAAACATGATCCAGGGGACTTGGAGTGGACGTCAAGAAAGAAGCGAGGAGGCCATGAGTCAAGGAGGCGCGCCTGCCCCCCTGGGCGCGCCCCCCACCCTCGTGGGGCCCTCGCAGCTCCACGGACGTACTTCTTCCTCCTATATATACCCATATACCCTGAAAACATCCAGGAGCACCACGGAACCCTATTTCCACCGCCGCAACCTTCTGTACCCGTGGGATCCCATCTTGGGGCCTTTTCCGGCGCTCCGCCGGAGGGGGAATCGATCACGGAGGGCTTCTACATCAACTTAGCCTCTCCGATGATGTCTGAGTAGTTTACCACAGACCTTCGGGTCCATAGTTATTAGCTAGATGGCTTCTTCTCTCTCTTTGGATCTCAGTACAAAGTTCTCCTCGATCTTCTTGGAGATCTATTCGATATAATTCTTTTTGCGGTGTGTTTGTCGAGATCTGATGAATTGTGGGTCTATGATCAAGATTATATATGAACAATATTTGATTCTTCTCTGAATTCTTTTATGCATGATTTAAATATCTTTCCAAGTCTCTTCGAATTATCGGTTTAGTTTGGCCTACTAGATTGATCTTTCTTGCAATGGGAGAAATGCTTAGCTTTGGGTTCAATCTTGTGGTGTCCTTTCCCAGTGACAGCAGGGGCAGCAAGGCAAGTATTGTATTGTTGCCATCGAGGATACAAAGATCCGGTTTATATCATATTGCTTGAGTTTATCCCTCTACATCATGTCATCTTGCTTAATGCATTACTCTGTTTTTATGAACTTAATACTCTAGATGCATGCTGGATAGCGGTCAATGTGTGGAGTAATAGTAGTAGATGCAGAATCGTTTCGGTCTACTTCTCACGGATGTGATGCCTATATACATGATCATGCTTAGATATTCTCGTAACTATGCACTTTTCTATCAATTGCTCGACAGTAATTTGTTCACCCACCGTAGAATATGCTATCTTGAGAGAAGCCACTAGTGAAACCTATGGCCCCCGGGTCTATCTTCCATCATACTATTTTCCTATGAATTTGCTATTTCTGTCGCCGTTTATTTTGCAATCTTTACTTTCCAATCTATACAACAAAAATACCAAAAATATTTATCTTATTATCTTTATCAGATCTCAGTTTTGCAAGTGGCCGTGAAGGGATTGACAACCCCTTTATCGCGTTGGTTGCAAGGTTCTTGATTCTTTGTGCAGGTACTAGGGACTTGCGTGTAGTCTCCTACTGGATTGATACCTTGGTTCTCAAAACCTGAGGGAAATACTTACGCTACTTTGCTGCATCACCCTTTCCTCTTCAAGGGAAAACCAACGCATGCTCAAGAGGTAGCAAGAAGGATATCTCGCGCCGTTGCCAGGGAGATCTACGCACATGTCAAGACATACCAAGTACCCATCACAAATTCTTCTCCCTCGCATTACATTATTTGCCATTTGCCTCTCGTTTTCCTCTCCCCCACTTCACCTTTGCCATTTTATTCTCCCTTTTTCTGTTCATCCCATTTTGTTTGCTTCTTGTTTGCTTGTGTGTTGGATTGATTGTTTGTCATGATGGCTCAAGACAATACTAAATTGTGTGACTTTTCCAATACCAACAACAATGATTTTATCAGCACTTCGATTGCTCCTATTACCGATGCTGAATCTTGTGAAATTAATGCTGCTTTGTTGAATCTTGTCATGAAAGATCAATTTTCCGGCCTTCCTAGTGAAGATGCCGCTACCCATCTAAATAACTTTGTTGATTTTTGCAATATGCAAAAGAAGAAAGACGTGGATAATGATATTGTTAAATTGAAGCTATTTCCGTTTTCATTTAGAGATCGTGTTAAAACTTGGTTTTCTTCTTTGCCTAAAAATAGTATTGATTCATAGAATAAGTGCAAAGATGCTTTTATCTCTAAGTATTTTCCTCCCGCTAAGATCATCTCTCTTAGAAACGATATTATGAATTTTAAGCAACTTGATCATGAGCATGTTGCACAATCTTGGGAGAGGGTGAAATTAATGATACGTAATTGCCATACACATGGTTTGAATTTATGGATGATTATACAAAAAAATTATGCCGGATTGAATTTTGCTTATAGAAATCTTTTATATTCGGCCGTAGGAGGCACTTTTATGGAAATCACTTTAGGAGAAACTACTAAACTCCTAGATAATGTTATGGTTAATTATTCTCAATGCCACACCGAAAGATCTACTAGTAAAAAGGTTCGTGCGATAGAAGAGATGTCACGACCGGATTTTGGGATATAAATTCCCAGAAAAACAGCCTTTGTGCTCACCAGCCCCAGGATTACTGTTAGCTGATGAGGCACCAACTTGATACAAGAATTCCAAGCAAGGAACAAAAATATGTAGTACAAGACCATTTAGGCCTGGGAGTACAACACTTGGTTTCTAAGGGTTGAGGGTGGAAGCGGTTGGAAACATCTGCGTCTATGGGACTCCATTTCCCACAAGAACAGCTGACCAGGATAACTCCTATCTTCGCGAGGCTGCACACGTCAACAGCGTAGGTTCCGAGGGTGTCACCGCGATGCATACCTCCACGCAAGGCAATCTGGCCAAGACAATAGCCAGGGACAAGCCAGTGAGTACGTTTGAATGTACTCGCAAACATTAAGAACACGGGTATAATATATCAAACATGCTCCGGGTTTAATAGACGATCATACATCCGTCACGAAAATATACGAGAAACCATGATGCACGCATATGGATAAAAATATACCAAAATAAATTACTGGGTGCCAAACGAGTGTCTGAATGACTCCTCGAGCGGAAAAATGCAGAATAGTAATACTGGTGCCAAACGAGTGTCTGAATGACTCCTCGAGCGGTAAATGCAGGAATAATAATACTGGTGCCAAACGAGTGTCTGAATGACTCCTCGAGCGGAAAATGCAGAAATAATAATACGGGTGCCAAACGAGTGTCTGAATGACTCCTCGAGCGGAAAATGCAGAAACAATAATGCCGCAGTCGGGCGTCTGAGCGACACCACATAAAGGGCTTATAAAAGATAAATGAACAACAAGCATGCCGCAGTCGGGCGTCTGAGCGACACCACAGAAAGGGCTTATACGAGAATAATCACAGTGAATATCCAGGAGGTAGAACCATCCCAGGGATACTCAATAAAAATGCATGATATACATGGTTAGTCCAAAACAATAAAGATCATAATCCAAAGGTGCCATAATCATAAACAAAATTTAGTACAGTCGTTTCTCCATCCGAAAACCGATAATTTACTCAAGCCGTATCTCCATCCGAATACCGTTACTACGATCCAGTTAACCGTGTCTCCATCCGAATACCGTTACAGAGCTCTAGCTAAATCGTTCTCCATCCGAATACCGTTACAGAGTTCTAGTTAAATCGTTCTCCATCCGAATACCGTTATCAAGATTTAACCCAGACTGTGGTCCTATACTCAAGAACATGACAATCCGACAGGATGTATCCTCTGTAGAGGGAGTACCATTTTCCACGAGTAACGGGATTACTCAGTCCCTCGGGACTAATTCCGTCTACGGTCTTTTGATTGAAAACACGCCTGACCTGCACACACCAGCTTAACTCACCAGTGCCTGGAATCACCCACGACACCTGCCAAGCAAAACTCTAAGTGGGGAGGCTACAACCTCGACGTAGCATGGGATCACAAAATTTATACCGCGCGCAAACTGGGGAAGCTATCCCCTTCGGCTACAACCGAAAGCACCCATGCCCCCGGACCGAATGACAGGCTTTAATCCGTGGCCATGGGACCTTCATCACGGCCTCTCTGTACGGTGTGTGCTTTGGAAAGGGGTTGACAACCTACTGAACCATACCCTGTCCCCTGCAGGGACAAGTGGTGGTACCGACAAAAGGAAGCTACTGAACAAGACTCGGTCTACAACCGACTCAGGTGATCCAAGTATCCACCAACAATATTACCACTAGTGAAATAAATCACCACTCCTCGAGCCTCACCATGCTATGCCGGGCATACTCGTCACAACGAGGGATTAGGGACAAGCTCGTGTCTACCCAAGACCACGACTTTCCCGCTTCCTACCGGTGTGCAAGAGAAGCTCACGAGGGCGATCCAAATCCTTAGGGTATCCATTGCTGGCCACAAACAACTCCAAAGTGCACTCATGCACGAGACTACATCGATACATAAACTGTCACTTATACTCCAAGACAAAAGGTGCTGTGATCGTATCCAAACACCACAACAAATATTATGCCAGAGTTCAGAAATGCTTGCCTTCAAGAGTATGCAAAGGATGCACTTATTGGAAGCTTTCCTTTTCCTCCAAAAATCCTATTTTGCAAAATACACAAATACAAATATTTCAAACACAGTACCAAAACCTGTCTCAAATATTTTTGAAATAAATCTTAAAATAAACTAGATGAAATTTGAGAGAGGTAGGAAAAAGAATCAACTCATTTGGAGTTTTATTTTAAAAGTTATAGCCAGTCAAAGTTTGGTCAAATCTGTTTTTAAATAAAACCAGAAAAAGGAAAACGTTTCAGCAGAAATACGCTTACGCAGCAGAGAGACGTACGCGGGGGTTTGCGCCTCCACTTAAACAGAGAGAGGGCGCTGCGCTGGTCGCTGACAGTGGGTCCAGAGGGCCCACTGGTCAGGTTTGACCGTTCCTTCCCTCCTTCTCTTCTCTTCTGCCCGACGGGAGCGGGGCTCCGGCGATCGCCGGCGACGGACGGCGGCTCCTCGAGGGCATCTGCGGGCGGGGATGGAACGGCTAGACCGAGGCGGTCGTTTGGGTGGTTGAAGGGTCGTCGGAGGTGGAAGGAATCGCCGGCGGCGAGCTCCGCGGCGGGGGAAAGCTACGGTGGTGAAGTGACTTAGGTGCTCCAGTGGTCTCCGACCGCAGTTGGGTAGCTGGGCAGCTCCGCAAGACATCGGGGAAGTTTCTGGTGGCGCTGGATTGGCAAAAGGGTGGCCGGCGGTGATGAATCGCGCTGGGGCTTAGCGGCCGCCGAGCTGGCCGGAGTTGAGGGAGACGGCCACCACAGGTCGATTCACTACGCGGGAAACTCTACGAGGGAAGTCTGAAGTCGCTTGAGTGCTCGGAGGGGCTCGGGGACCCTTTATATAGCGCTCGAGGCAGGTTCCCGCGGTGGCAGAGGATAGGATCGCCGGCGACAGCCGTTGCTGTAGGTGCAGGGCATCTTGGCGGCGACGAACGCGTTCCGACAGGCAGGAGGATAAGCACGACCTGTGCTCCGGGGCAGCTGGCGTGGTTTGGGCGGTGCCGAACATGGCAGAGGCCGCTGCCGACGCCGGCGTGCCGCCAAGGGCGCGGCCGGCGGCGCAGCCGGGCACCAGAGGGATCGTGGAGCAGGGGGCGGCTAGTGCGCAGCTCAGCGATGCAGAGGGAGCCAGGGTCGGGTCGCGTCGCGTGCGGCAGTGCGGCGTGTTGGTGTAGTGCGCGCGCGTGCAAAACGTGCGCTCTGGGCGCGCCCAGAGCACGCACGGCACCTGTTCGACGCAATGCCAGCGCGCTCTAGAGCTCGAGGGTGGAGCTGGCACTGCACAGGATGGAGGTAGGGGTAGCAAAGCACTCAGTGGACAAGGTGGATAGGTCAGGGGTTCCAGTCCACAATGCAAACCAGAGAGCTTGCCAAAAGTGGCTGTGCACACTAGGTGTTCGACAGAATGCCAAGTGCACCTAGGCAACTCTTGGAGTGGCCAAAATCTCCAGACCAGTGTCTCTTTAGATGCAGGAGATGATGGTGAGGATTAGTTTGGCAAAAACAGAAAGTTGATAGTGCAAGTTTTGCAAAACTCCAGTTTTGGGCAGAAAGAAAAGGGGTTTAGAACATGCACTTCAAAACCTCCAATGAGCCCAATCTCCTGGACTTAAGAGTTTTGTAGGGAGGGCTACAAGTAGGAAAAGCTCAGGGTCACTAGAGCAAGGAAAAATATGGTTGCAGTACAAATCACCAATTGGACCAGAATGCAAAAGAGGTTGATCCACTCAAATTTTCCAAAGAACATCATTGGGTTTTTGCTTGAAGATGAATTGTATGCATCCACTGTCATCTCCAAACACTTGGAAGAATTTTTGAAGAAATATTTAAATGGGTTGCAGTGCAAAAGTGCCTACTGGAACAGATTGGAAAAGTTGGTGTAGAGCTCAAAATCTCCAATGGCCAGAAGGTATCTTTGCATAAAAGTGATGTGGAAACATCACATGACATCCCCAAATTTTGGTGGAATTTTTAAAAGCATTTATCAAATAGTTGCAGTGCAAAAAGGGGCTCCAAATGCAAAAGGAAATCATTTTAAAGAAAGAAAGCTTTTTGAATAAATAAATCTTGCAACATTTAAATCCACTGATAAATAAAGGTTTTATTATGGAGAGAAATCAAGTCCAACAATACCCTTGAAGGTTTCTCCCACTAGAGGCAAAAATCCAAAATCACAAAAGCTAAAACTTGACAAATTGGAAAAGTTTTATTTCCTGGCAAAATTTTAATAAACAAAATAAGGCCAAAAATTTTGGGGTGTCACAACACTACCCCCCTTAAGAAAAAATCTCGTCCTCGAGATTTGTTAAAAGTTGTAACGATGATGCGTGAATAAAAGGTCTATGCCGGGAAAATGCATATATACGCAGCAATAACTCGGGGAAAAGAAATATCCTTGAAAATATGTTGCGAGAGAAGAAATAATTAAAACAACACTAACAGCAGTAACACTGCTCACAAAACAGGAACTAAAGAAAGTTGGATCCGTTGCACAAAGATTTTACGAACATGCTGCAACACACAAATACAAGTACTGGACAATAAATATATCGGAGACGTTTACATGGAAAACGGTAAAGCGACAGGGTCCTGAGAAAACGCCTCTGGCACTGGGGCACACTCCTCTTCTATCGGGGGAAGCCGGTTGACCAGACGATGAATGCGCCCTTCTTGGTCAGGCCTCAGTGGTCTGCCAATGGCGATCCGAGGATTTAAATCAGCGAGGCTCTGGAGATAACCCATTACCCGCTGAGTTAAACGCTCTTGGGCGATGACGTACTGGGCAAGGTTGGCCAGTACGGGATCTCTCTCAATGCGCCCACCGGGGAAAGATGCAACTTCTCCGGGTGCTGCACGGCTCGGAAAATAATAGTATCCTCGCTCGCTGGCATAGGGTACTGCGAATCGAAGACGAGCGATCGCCTCGTACGCAACAGCTTCTATGGCCATCTGTGGAGTCGGCATGGATTTCCCCACGAAGGAGACTTCCGTGGGATCTTGGTTTGGGTAGGCGGGAGGGATGTGCACCACTGCCCAATATTTCGAGGTGGATGGAGTGATCCTCGATTTGAGCAACTCGTACTGGGGTGGACGGGTGGCACTCATAGTACTGCAGGTAAAGTCCCACAGTAATTTGACAAAGCTGCCGGGGGTTGCGTCAGGGGTTCTCAGATAAATTCTGGGGGCCGACATGGCAAGGAATGGCTGTGGGTGCTGCGCACAAAGGTGAGGGGTGCTCGGCAAGGTCACGGAGTGGCCTTTATATAGCACCGGGGCTGGGGTATCTACCGGGGTGAAAGGCGACAGACTGACGATCCTGTACTCGGGTCAAAGCCACAGATATACATATCACATAAAGGTGACGCATTACTGTGGGCGTTGACGGGGTTGGTCTAGGTAGCTGTGCCCGAAAAAATAAAAGCGCAACTGTACGCCAACGTACACATGCATAGCTACTACTCCAAAAATAAGAGCGCTCAAACAGACAGCATGCAACAAAAGCGATACAAGGCCACACATTACAAAGCGTAGGGAAACTAAGGCTCGATATAACTTTGAGCGACTTAGTCTACTTCGTTAATGTCCAAGTGGGCTGGCCTTGCGGACGCCGATGCTTCTCCACGGTTCTCACCGTCGGGATTTGCTGGTTGAGGCTGAGGTGCTGCAGGGTCGGGGAGATGGTGATGACCATCCCGGGGGTTGTTGGCCCAAATCCCGTTGGAATGAGTTTCCAAAAGGCGACGAAGCGCTTCTGGGGTCACCAAAGTGCTCTGGTGGATGGCTGGAGCAGACCTCGGGGGATCGATCGGGTGTCCGAACAGCACGACTGGGTTGTCGGTGTCGGGCTCCGCTTCTCTCCTCGCCGGGGCTCGGCGAACCAGCTCTCCACGAGCTGCGATCAGATCCAGAGTGACCTGGTCGAACAGTTGCTCTAGTGCGCTTACATAGCGCACCAGATGCAGCAGCGCAGGATCCGTCTCGTGGTCTCCGTCGGCAACTTGGGGCGGCCTACCATACCCGTCACGACTGGGGTAGTAGTAGAACGAGCGACAGTTAACTCTGGGCGACAAGTGCCGGAGTTGAACTATAGCTTCTCGGGCTGCCAGTTGGATGGCTTGTGGCTCGAAGGAAGTTGTCCTTCCAGTGAACCTGTAGGGGCGTTCTGGCGACAGACCCCTACCGTAGATGTGCACAGTGGCCCAGTACTGACGGCTTTCACCGTACATGGGTCCTTGGTACACAACATACTCAGGGGGCTCCTCCAACGCATAGGCACGGCGGGTGAGGTTTGCGAGCACGGTCACAAAACCTCCAAGGTTGGTTGCTGTGGTCTCGTTGTGAACAATGGGGCCAGGCATCGTGGCTGGGTTTGGGGGAAAGAGGCTGTGCTGTGTCGTGGCTAGCGTGCCCTTTTTATAGGAAAAGGGGACGGAGTCTTCCTCCGCATGCTTGCGATAGAGACGGGTTGGATGTCGGTCACTGGCACGTGATCGACGGGCTAGGTTGATAGGTTGGGCACCGTCCGCTGAAAAGGACGTCGGGTCACTGTGGAGCTACCTTACGCGGGAAGCTTGAATGGGGTCAGGCTAAGGTCTGATGGTTTGGGATAACCTGGGTTTATTGACCTGGCTAAGATAGGATTAGCCAATGGTCAGCCTGGCTCTGATACCAAGTCTGTCACGACCGGATTTTGGGATATAAATTCCCAGAAAAACGGCCTTTGTGCTCACCAGCCCCAGGATTACTGTTAGCTGATGAGGCACCAACTTGATACAAGAACTCCAAGCAAGGAACAAAAATATGTAGTACAAGACCATTTAGGCCTGGGAGTACAACACTTGGTTTCTAATGGTTGAGGGCGGAAGCGGTTGGAAACATCTGCGTCTATGGGACTCCATTTCCCACAAGAACAGCTGACCAGGATAACTCCTATCTTCGCGAGGCTGCACACGTCAATAGCGTAGGTTCCGAGGGTGTCACCGCGATGCATACCTCCACGCAAGGCAATCTGGCCAAGACAATAGCCAGGGACAAGCCAGTGAGTACGTTTGAATGTACTCGCAAACATTAAGAACACGGGTATAATATATCAAACATGCTCCGGGTTTAATAGACGATCATACATCCGTCACGAAAATATACGAGAAACCATGATGCACGCATATGGATAAAAATATACCAAAATAAATTACTGGGTGCCAAACGAGTGTCTGAATGACTCCTCGAGCGGAAAAATGCAGAATAGTAATACTGGTGCCAAACGAGTGTCTGAATGAGTCCTCGAGCGGTAAATGCAGGAATAATAATACTGGTGCCAAACGAGTGTCTGAATGACTCCTCGAGCGGAAAATGCAGAAATAATAATACGGGTGCCAAACGAGTGTCTGAATGACTCCTCGAGCGGAAAATGCAGAAACAATAATGCCGCAGTCGGGCGTCTGAGCGACACCACATAAAGGGCTTATAAAAGATAAATGAACAACAAGCATGCCGCAGTCGGGGGTCTGAGCGACACCACAGAAAGGGCTTATACGAGAATAATCACAGTGAATATCCAGGAGGTAGAACCATCCCAGGGATACTCAATAAAAATGCATGATATACATGGTTAGTCCAAAACAATAAAAATCATAATCCAAAGGTGCCATAATCATAAACAAAATTTAGTACAGTCGTTTCTCCATCCAAAAACCGATAATTTACTCAAGCCGTATCTCCATCCGAATACCGTTACTACGATCCAGTTAACCGTGTCTCCATCCGAATACCGTTACAGAGCTCTAGCTAAATCGTTCTCCATCCGAATACCGTTACAGAGTTCTAGTTAAATCGTTCTCCATCCGAATACCGTTATCAAGATTTAACCCAGACTGTGGTCCTATACTCAAGAACATGACAATCCGACAGGATGTATCCTCTGCAGAGGGAGTACCATTTTCCACGAGTAACGGGATTACTCAGTCCCTCGGGACTAATTCCGTCTACGGTCTTTTGATTGAAAACACGCCTGACCTGCACACACCAGCTTAACTCACCAGTGCCTGGAATCACCCACGACACCTGCCAAGCAAAACTCTAAGTGGGGAGGCTACAACCTCGACGTAGCATGGGATCACAAAATTTATACCGCGTGCAAACTGGGGAAGCTATCCCCTTCGGCTACAACCGAAAACACCCATGCCCCCGGACCGAATGACAGGCTTTAATCCGTGGCCACGGGACCTTCATCACGGCCTCTCTGTACGGTGTGTGCTTTGGAAAGGGGTTGACAACCTACTGAACCATACCCTGTCCCCTGCAGGGACAAGTGGTGGTACCGACAAAAGGAAGCTATTGAACAAGACTCGGTCTACAACCGACTCAGGTGATCCAAGTATCCACCAACAATATTACCACTAGTGAAATAAATCACCACTCCTCGAGCCTCACCATGCTATGCCGGGCATACTCGTCACAACGAGGGATTAGGGACAAGCTCGTGTCTACCCAAGACCACGACTTTCCCGCTTCCTACCGGTGTGCAAGAGAAGCTCACGAGGGCGATCCAAATCCTTAGGGTATCCATTGCTGGCCACAAACAACTCCAAAGTGCACTCATGCACGAGACTACATCGATACATAAACTGTCACTTATACTCCAAGACAAAAGGTGCTATGATCGTATTCAAACACCACAACAAATATTATGCCAGAGTTCAGAAATGCTTGCCTTCAAGAGTATGCAAAGGATGCACTTATTGGAAGCTTTCCTTTTCCTCCAAAAATCCTATTTTGCAAAATACACAAATACAAATATTTCAAACACAGTACCAAAACCTGTCTCAAATATTTTTGAAATAAATCTTAAAATAAACTAGATGAAATTTGAGAGAGGTAGGAAAAAGAATCAACTCATTTGGAGTTTTATTTTAAAAGTTATAGCCAGTCAAAGTTTGGTCAAATCTGTTTTTAAATAAAACCAGAAAAAGGAAAACGTTTCAGCAGAAATACGCTTACGCAGCAGAGAGACGTACGCGGGGGTTTGCACCTCCACTTAAACAGAGAGAGGGCGCTGCGCTGGTCGCTGACAGTGGGTCCAGAGGGCCCACTGGTCAGGTTTGACCGTTCCTTCCCTCCTTCTCTTCTCTTCTGCCCGACGGGAGCGGGGCTCCGGCGATCGCCGGCGACGGACGGCGGCTCCTCGAGGGCATCTGCGGGCGGGGATGGAACGGCTAGACCAAGGCGGTCCTTTGGGTGGTTGAAGGGTCGTCGGAGGTGGAAGGAATCGCCGGCGGCGAGCTCCGCGGCGAGGGAAAGCTACGGTGGTGAAGTGACTTAGGTGCTCCAGTGGTCTCCGACCGCAGTTGGGTAGCTGGGCAGCTCCGCAAGACTTCGGGGAAGTTTCTGGTGGCGCTGGATTGGCAAAAGGGTGGCCGGCGGCGATGAATCGCGCTGGGGCTTAGCGGCGGCCGAGCTGGCCGGAGTTGAGGGAGACGGCCACCACAGGTCGATTCACTACGCGGGAAGCTCTACGAGGGAAGTCTGAAGTCGTGTGAGTGCTCGGAGGGGCTCGGGGACCCTTTATATAGCGCTCGAGGCAGGTTCCCGCGGTGGCAGAGGATAGGATCGCCGGCGACGGCCGTTGCTGTAGGTGCAGGGCATCTTGGCGGCGACGAACGCGTTCCAACAGGCAGGAGGATAAGCACGACCTGTGCTCCGGGGCAGCTGGCGTGCTGGCGTGGTTTGGGCGGTGCCGAACATGGCAGAGGCCGCTGCCGACGCCGGCGTGCCGCCAAGGGCGCGGCCAGCGGTGCAGCCGGGCACCAGAGGGATCGTGGAGCAGGGGGCGGCTAGTGCGCAGCTCAGCGATGCAGAGGGAGCCAGGGTCGGGTCGCGTCGCGTGCGGCAGTGCGGCGTGTTGGTGTAGTGCGCGCGCGTGCAAAAGGTGCGCTCTGGGCGCGCCCAGAGCACGCACGGCACCTGTTCGACACAATGCCAGCACGCTCTAGAGCTCGAGGGTGGAGCTGGCACTGCACAGGATGGAGGTAGGGGTAGCAAAGCACTCAGTGGACAAGGTGGATAGGTCAGGGGTTCCAGTCCACAATGCAAACCGGAGAGCTTGCCAAAAGTGGCTGTGCACACTAGGTGTTCGACAGAATGCCAAGTGCACCTAGGCAACTCTTGGAGTGGCCAAAATCTCCAGACCAGTGTCTCTTTAGATGTAGGAGATGATGGTGGGATTAGTTTGGCAAAAACAGAAAGTTGATAGTGCAAGTTTTGCAAAACTCCAGTTTTGGGCAGAAAGAAAAGGGGTTTAGAACATGCACTTCAAAACCTCCAATGAGCCCAATCTCCTGGACTTAAGAGTTTGGTAGGGAGGGCTACAAGTAGGAAAAAGCTCAGGGTCACTAGAGCAAGGAAAAATATGGTTGCAGTACAAATCACCAATTTGGACCAGAAAGCAAAAGAGGTTGATCCACTCAAATTTTCCAAAGAACATCATTGGGTTTTTGCTTGAAGATGAATTGTATGCATCCATTGTCATCTCCAAACACTTGGAAGAATTTTTGAAGAAATATTTAAATGGGTTGCAGTGCAAAAGTGCCTACTGGACCAGATTGGAAAAGTTGGTGTAGAGCTCAAAATCTCCAATGGCCAGAAGGTATCTTTGCATAAAAGTGATGTGGAAACATCACATGACATCCCCAAATTTTGGTGGAATTTTTAAAAGCATTTATCAAATAGGTTGTAGTGCAAATAGGGCTCCAAATGCAAAAGGAAATCATTTTAAAGAAAGAAAGCTTTTTGAATAAATAAATCTTGCAACATTTAAATCCACTGATAAATAAAGTTTTTATTATGGAGAGAAATCAAGTCCAACAATACCCTTGAAGGTTTCTCCCACTAGAGGCAAAAATCCAAAATCACAAAAGGTAAAACTTGACAAATTGGAAAAGTTTTATTTCCTGGCAAAATTTTAATAAACAAAATAAGGCCAAAAATTTTGGGGTGTCACAAGATATTAATGTTTTGAGTGGAAAAATGGATGAACTTATGAAATTGTTTGCTAATAAGAGTGTTTATTCTGATCCTAATGATATGTATTTGTCTACTTTGATTGAGAATAACAATTAATCTATGGATGTGAATTTTGTTGGTAGGAACAATTTTGGTAACAATGCGTATAGAGAAACTTTAATTCTAGGCTGTTCCCTCGTAATTCCTCTAACAATTATGGTAATTCCTACAACAACTCTTATGGAAATTTTAATAAGATGCCCTCTGATTTTTAGACTAGTGTTAAAGAATTTATGATTTCGCAAAAGAATTTCAATGCCTTTCTTGAAGAAAAATTGTCTAAGATTTCTCTTGATGTTGATTCTTTGAAACTTAGATCTATTCCACCTAAGCATGATATCAATGAGTCTCTCAAATCTATGAGAATTTCCATTGATGAGTGCAAATAAAGAACCGCTAGGATGCGTGCTAAAATAAATTGCTTTGTAAAAGCGTGTTCTTCTAGTTTTCATGATAATAAGGATGAAGATCTAAAAGTGATTGATGTGTCTCCTATTAAATCTTTGTTTTCCAATATGAATCTTGATAAAGATGGGACTATTGATGAGTCAACTATAGTTAAAAGGCATCCCAATGATTCGGAGTTTTTAGATCTTGATGCGAAAATTGGTAAAAGTGGGATTGAAGAGGTCAAAACTTTACATAGCAATGAACCGACTATTTTGGATTTCAATGAATTTAATTATGATAATTGCTCTTTGATAGATTGTAGCTCCGTGTTGCAATCCGTGTTAAATTCTCCTCATGCTTATGATCAAAATAAAGCTTTTACTAAACATATCGTTGATGCTTTAATGCAATCCTATGAAGAAAAGCTTGAATTAGAAGTTTCTATCATGAATGCTATGCTTTGTGTGATTTGGGTGCTAGTATTTTCACGATTCCAGAAACTTTATGATGAGTGGGAACCTACTATTAAAACTAAAATTAAAGATCATGAATGCTATGCTTTGTGTGATTTGGGTGCTAGTATTTCCATGATTCCAGAAACTTTGTGTTGGGTGCCTAGCTAGTGGCATTAAACGATAGCGCCTGTTGGGAGGCAACCCAATTTTATTTTTCTTTCTTGATTTTTGTTTCTGTTTAGTAATAAATAATTCATCTAGCTTCTGTTTAGATGTGGTTTTATGTTTTAAATTAGCGTTTGTGCCAAGTAGAACCTTTGGGAAGACTTGGGTGAAGTCTTTATGATCTTGCTGTGAAAAATAGAAACATTAGCACTCACGAGATTAGCAGCCATTTTTTTACTGGAAAGTGCTTTTAGGTTGATTATTTTTGAAGATGATTAATAGACAAATTCCTCACGTACAACAATTTATTTCAGATTTTTTGGAGTTACAGAAGTATATGTTTGATACCGATTACTACAGACTGTTCTGTTTTTGTCAGATTCTGTTTTTCGTCTGTTGTTTGCTTATTTTAATGAATCTATGGCTACTATCGTGGGGTATGAACCATAGAGAAGTTGGAATACAGTAGTTTTAACACCAATATAAATAAATAATGGGTTCATTACAGTACCTTAAGGTGGTGATTTGTTTTCTTATACTAACGGAGCTCATGAGATTTTCTGTTGAGTTTTGTGTTGTGAAGTTTTCAAGTTTTTGGGTAAAGATTTCATGGATTTTGGAATAAGGAGTGGCAAGAGCCTAAGCTTGGGGATTCCCAAGGCACCCAGGGTAAAATTCAAGGACAAAAAAAGCCTAAGTTTGGGGATGCCCCGGAAGGCATCCCCTCTTTCGTCTTCGTCCATCGGTAACTTTATTTGAGGCTATATTTTTATTCACCACATGATATGTGTTTTGCTTGGAGCGTCTGTTGGTGGGAACGACACCTATGGAATCATTGGGATCCCTTCTACGGTTGGCGGGTGCGAGGTTGTGCAAAGAGCAGGTCTGCCAGGAAGTACACAGATCGTTTACCCAGGTTCGGGCCGCGAAGATGCGTAATATCCTAGTCCTGCTTTGGTGGATGTATTTGAGTGTTCTTGTGTTCTTGAGCTAGCTACGGGGTGCAACTTGCCCAAAAGAGCCAAATCCCTCTCCTGGTCGCCTCGGGCCTCCTTTTATAGGCAAAAGGGGTTGCCACAGTGGCACACCGGAGGTGGAAAGGTCTACAGTCGATAATCCTATCCTCTGGGACCGTCGGACAAACGCATTTAATGCGCTGCCGACATGCCCCCCTTGCTTTACCGGGGACGGCAAGGAAGCACGTCCCAGCTGTCGCCGCCTCGCCTGGCCTCGACACGCGTTCGAGTAGATGAGGCGTCATGGCGCCACGTTGGCCGGTTGCTGGGCTGGCGCGGTGGTGGAGCCTTCACGAAGACCTGCATGCCACCACGCAGGTGCTTGCTGAGTTGGTTGTGGAGGCCGCTCGTCGCCACGCAGGTGCCTGCTCAGCTGGTCGAGCTGGCTGCTGCATGGATGGCGGTGGAGTTATGGCAGACACGGGCCCTGCTGCCATCCTGTAAGTGTCTCCGGCAAGGGCCTTGCCAGGGCCCCTGCAAGGGTCTTGCCACGGTTCCATGGTCTTCCCCCGCAAGTATCTTGTCGGGGGTCTCGTGGATTTCCTCGGCTAGGATCACGCCGAGGATCGCCATCTTCTGGTCCTCATCTGATCTCATATGCTTATGATCTTGACGAAGATCTGCATGCCACCACAGAGGTGCCTCCCGAGCCTTAGTTCTAATGTGGTTAGTTTGTGGTGTTGGAACCCGTGGGCTCAAGGGTGGCTTGCTCTGCTAGCATCGGGCAAGTTGCCCCGGCAAGGCGCTTGCCGGGGCTGTGGAGGCTGCCTCGGCAAGGGTCTTGCCGAGGGAGTCCACCTTGCCCTCTTGCTCTTCTGCGTTCTCTGGTCTTGGCGTTGCCTCTGGTCGCCTTGTGCCTTTGGCTCACCTCCTCTGCCTCGCTTGGTGTGGCCGCGGGCGCGGCTCTGACTACCCGTGCACAAGTAAAGGGGTAAAAAAGGAGTGCCCCTACTTTTGTACACCGACAGGAGCCCCCGGGCTTGGGCCACACATAGGCGCGACACGTTGTTGGGCCAAGCCCAGAACAGTGTGCGGGCAGGCGGGGCGGGATCTTTACTGCGGAAACTTCTTGTCCGCTGTGCTTCTTCACGACCCGCGTTGAACGCGCGACGTGGAGGGTCGTGCGTGACACGGGGGGCATGCGTGGGGCGGTTTCCGCACGCATGCGTCACATCGCAGTTAATGGGAAAAGAGGCGGCCCGTGCCTTCCCCGTAAAAAGGAATAACCGCGGGCGCGCTACTCATTTAGCCTATGTGCTTTCCCCAATCTCAGAACTGTCGTCCCCTTCTTCCTCCCTCTCCCGGCACCGGGATGCTCTCTTGGTGCCTTCTGCTCCTCGCACCTCGCCTAGGCGCTCTTTTCGCCCTCCCGCTATCTTGTTCCACCTTCTAAGGAGAGGGACAAGAAAGGGATCACAGGCATCTTATCTCTTCTTAGTTTGTAAGCCTGCGGGCAATTGTTAGATTTAAAACTTGTAATCCCCTTGCTCATGTTTTTCATTCCGCATGAACTGTACCTGGATGGGAATTTTTTAATGAAAAAGGGTGCTTGACGGGTTCTTTGTTCGTGGGCGAGGCCCACGCCAAGGAGTGAATCCTTGTTATTTTTCACGATAAACATTGTCACCCGGCAACAGGCCTTGTCGTCCCCTTACTTCATCCTACCATTCTCACGCTCTTGGCGGAGGCAAGGGCGAAGTAGAGTGAGGCCCCTCGTTTGCTTCCTTGCCAATGCGACTACGACCCGGTTCCGACCTAGGGACTTGGGTACAGGAAAGAGGGGGAGCACGGTGGCCTAGGAGGAAAACGAGGCTTCATACACCCCAACTTCATACGGAAACGCACGGCAGAGGATGAAAGACTTATCTGAATCTGCAGCCCCCGGCAGCCTTGGCTTGCCGTGGTTGGATTCTTGTATCTGCAGCCCCCGGCAACCTTGGCTTGCCGAGGCCAGAGCACCGCCTCGTTCTCTTTCTTCCAAACAGCCCAGCAGGAGCGTCTGTGTACCATGTGAACCAAAGAGGATGGAAAGGAACAGAGCAACGCAGACTCGACCTCTATGCTAGGGGTTAGTCGCCGCTAAGCACTATCAACCCTAACCGAGGGAGAGACTCAACCTAGCATGCATGCTATAACTTAGGGCGCCGTGCGCTTCATTTATTTATGCTCAGGGTCTGCGCCTGGCTTTGTATAGAGGGTTACATGCCTTGTCGGCAAGGCTTGTACAGAAGGTGGTTTGCCGGGGGGCTGGCAACCGCGCCGTATGGGTAAAACTTGCGAAGATGTTCAATGTTCCAGGAGTTGCTCACTGGAATAGCATCTTTGGTCTCCAGGCGGACTGCGCCAGGCCTGGTGACTCGTATTACCCGATAAGGGCCTTCCCACTTTGGGAGTGTTGCGTCATCTTGCCGCAATTGCTCTTGCTCAAGCTCGTCATAAGCGAGCACTCGAGGTGACCCATATGTGAGTTCCTTGGGGAGAACTGCTTCTGCCCCGTATACCAGGGCAAAGGGTGTCTGGCCGGTGGCTCGATTTGGCGTCGTTCTGATCGACCAAACAACCACCGGCAACTCATCAATCCAGCGCCTTCCACTCTTGTGCAGCTTGTCAAAAGTCTTTGTTCTCAGACCTCGCAGAACTTCGGCATTTGCCCTCTCCGCCTGGCCGTTGCTCCGCGGGTGTGCCACGGAAGCGAAACAGACCTTGGCGCCGAGGTCTTGGATGTATTGCATGAAGATGTGGCTTGTGAACTGCATGTCGTTGTCGGTGATGACCCTGTTTCACACACTAAAACGGCAGACTAGGACTTTGAAGAACTTGACAGCTGACTGTGCAGGAACCTTCCTCACTGCCTCCACCTCTGGGCACTTTGTGAACTTGTCGATCGCAACGTACAAGTACTCAAAGCCCCCGACAGCGCGAGGGAAAGGGCCCAGTATGTCGAGCCCCCAGACCGAAAACGGCTAGGAGAGAGGGATTGTTTGAAGGGCTTGAGCTGGTTGATGAAGCTTCTTCGAATGGAACTGGCACGCTTCACACCTGGTTACTAGTGTCGTCGCATCCTGGAGGGTAGTGGGCCAGAAGAAGCCTTGCCGGAGTGCCTTGCCGGCAAGGGCCCTCGACCCTATGTGGGAGCCACATATGCCTCCGTGTATCTCTGCCAACGGCTCCAGTCCTTCCTCCCGGGGGATGCACTTCAATTTCACACCGTTCGGTTTTTTCTGTACAGGACGTCGTCGACGAACTGGTACAAGGCAGACCGACGGGCTACTCTTTCCGATTCTTCCTGCTCCTCAGGAAGTTCCCCTGTCTGGAGGAAACAGACGGTATGTTGTGCCCATGCCGGAGCCTGGGGCTCGACGACAAGGACCAAAGGCATTTCTTGTGCCATGGGTGTCGGGTGGTAGGTGTGACATATGCCAACGGGTGGCTTATCAGTGTGGGAGCCAGTAAGACATTGCCGGTGCCTGGAAACGGGATAAGGCGAAGACATGCACGCCGACGGATCTTACCCAGGTCCGGGGCTCTCCGTGGAGATAACACCCCTAGTCCTGCTCTGCGGGGTCTCCGCATGATCAATAGATCAATACAAGTAGCTACAAGTGCTCCTTGAGCTGTTTGGCTAGGGGAAGAAGAAGGGCAAGGCTAGCTCTCCTTTTCTCTCTATGTGGTGTGTGAAACTCTAACAGATCAACCCTTTGCATGGGTGTCCCGGGGGGTTTATATAGGCCTACCCCCCAGGGTTACAATGGTAATCCGGCTGGGCGCGGGTCCCAGCCCTCAGTGTTTGTGCTCGCCGGCTTCTCCGCCGACTGGTGGGTCCCGCTGGCTGCCGGCCCCACCGGTTGGGGGCCTTGTCGGCGGCTGGTTACTATCACCTCGCCTCTGATGATGATGGCTTTGTCGAGGTAAGCGTGGCTACAGTGCCACCATCTTGCGGGCTCTCACTGTAGCCTCTCCTCGTCTTGTCTCCTTAATTAGGCACATGTTTCGAGGGAGGGAGGTAGCTGGCTATTGGGAGCCGGCTACGCCCCCGGCCGACTAGGGGAGGCCGGGCCGCCTTCGAGCGTCTCTCTGGCTAAAGGGGCTCGCCGATCACGGGCAGTACTGGCGCCTGTCGTGGGTGACATGGAGGTCAACATGGCTACAGTGCCACGTCGGACGGGAGATGGCTGACCCGTACGACGCCCTATGGCCATGCCTGTTCCGGGATTCGGGGGTAGTGGGCTGTACTACGGCCACGCCCCATCTTATCACCGTTATGTGGATGCAGTCTTGGTGGGTGCAGTCTTGGCCGGCTTCTGGGAGTCGGCTTTCTTCACGGCCGGCTTCTGGGAGTCGGTCCTCTTGGGGTCGGCTTCCTGGAGTCGGCCATCTCGTAGCTTTCTTTGGGAAGGTTTCTGAGGCCGGGTCGCCTTCTGGTAGTCGGCCCTGGGGATAGCCGGCCAGGGGAAGGCGGCCCTATGCTCAAGATGCTTGAAGGCTTGAATGGCCTTATAATTTTTCGAAGAGCCAGGGGGAGTCGGTTAGGCTACCCGTGGCCATTTACTCCGACAGTAGTCCCCGAAGCTGGTTGGGCTTCGAGGCTGAGAGGAGGTCGAGAAGCTCGGTCAGCTTCTTATCTTGACGAGCCAGCAGCTGGGAGCTGGCTTCGGTTGGGCGCGCCGTCTTGGCGAAATTTCTAAAGTCGGAAGGCGGGAGTTTGTTGGCGCGTGCGCCGGGCTGCGGGCCGCCCGCGAACCACGTGGCATCCTCCGGCTGAAAAAAGCCTGGCAACCCACGCGCACGACAGGACGTCGCCGCAGGCCGGGGGCCCACCACTCCTACGCCTAGGCCCAGGCGCTGATTCTCTGTGGCCCAAAGCTGTCCGCACGTCTTCCGGCGGCGGTTTCCGCACGCCGTTAGGGCGCAATAATCGCGGGACGTGGGGGAGGGGGCGCAGTTAATCCCACGTTCCTCCCCACGCCTCGCCTCCTCGGCTTCGACGCACGAGGCTATAAGTAGGGGGAGGAGGGGAAGCGGCAGACGCTCGCATGCTCCTCTCCTCTCCGCCATCTTCTTCCTTCTCCTTTTCATCGCAGCAGCGTCTCGGTGCCGCACCGTCCCACCAAACTTCGCACCACCCCGCAGCTTCGCCGCCGCGGGGCCGTGCTCTCTCCGCCGCCGCACCCTTTCTCACCAGCTTCTCGCCATCATGCAGTACGGCGGGGACTGGGACGGCTCCAACGTCCATATGGACCACATCGACTTCCTCCGCAAGATGCGGCGGTTTCCCGGCAAGGACCAGGTGCGGGTCCGTCTCGCGCCGGAGAAGGAGATCACGCCGGCGCCGGAGGAAGGCGAGCGGGTAATCTTCCACTCGCACTTCATGCGCGGCCTCGGCCTGCCGGCGAGCGCCTTCTTCCGCTCCTTTCTTGAGTTCTATCAACTCCAGCCGCACCACCTCACCCCGAACACGGTGGTGCTGCTGTCTGCCTTCGTCACTCTGTGCGAGGGCTTTCTTGGCGTTCTCCCCACCCTCGAGCTCTGGGGGGAATTCTTTCAAACCAAGCTCGGCACCCGCATGCAGGGCATGCCGGCTCAGAGCGGCGCCTTCATCGCGATGTGGAGCCCGGCAGCCGACAACCCCTTCCCCGTCATCATGCTGATCCAGTCGGTGAAGCGCTGGGAAAAGTCGTACTTCTACGTGAAGAACGTCACCCCGCAAGGCGACTACGTCAACCTGCCGGCTTACGTAGCCGGCCCGCCGGCTGGGAGGCGGCCCCAGTGATCCTATCGGGCCATGACGCTGTCGCCAGCTGGAGCCGCGGCCGTCGCCCGACTCCAGGTGATGATCCAGTCGGAGGGCCTGACTGGGTCCGACTTGCTGGCGGCCTTCGTTGCGCGCCGGGTGCTTCCGCTTCAAAGCCGCCCTCAGCTGATCTGTCAGATGAGCGGCCAACTCAATCCGAGTCGGATGTGCACCAAGGATATGCCTCACGACGAGGTGGCCCATATGGTGAATTACCTTGCGAACTGCAAGCTCTCCGCAGAGTGGCGGTTTGGCAAGGAGCCGTACTCCCGTGCTCATCCCCCGCCAACGGTATGCTCTCTTTATCCTTTCTTCTCTTAGTTTTGTCGTCGAGTTTTTGTTGGCCGACTCTGACCAGTCGGCACGTCTTGGTAGAGCCCTCTCCTTCGACCTGCAGCCGGGTCAGGGGCGGATCGCCGATTTCTCCCCGACCGGGCGGAGCATGACTTGGAGGACCACGACTTGGGGGCGGCCGCCATGGACGACAACACCGAGGCGGGAGGCGGCGAAGCCGGCGGCGAAGCAGGCGGCTCCGGGCTTGGAGCCAGCTTCGACGACTGGCCGGATGACGACGAGGCGGAAATCGTCCCACGCCGCCAGCCGGCGTCCAGCCATGGCGCGGGTTCCTCCGCCGCGCCGCCTGCTCGGGCGGCGGGCAGAAGCGCCGGGCTGCGTCGGACTTGTTTGGCAGTCGGCCGAAGAAGCCCAAGGGCGGGGCGGCGGCGACCAGGCGGGATGAGGCGGCCGCGAAGGCGGCCCGCTTCCGCAAGGTGGTGAAGCAGCCGCAGACGGTGTTAGCGTAAGTGTATATTCTTTTGCATACTCTTTCATCTTTTCTTGTTGATTTTTGAATCCTTGTCTTTTCTCAAAAATCAGGGCTCCGCTTTCTCTTGAGTGGGTTGCTGCCGCCTCCGTGGTTGGATCCCCGGGAGGTTCCGGGAGCACCCACCGTATGGACCCCCGCGCCGAGCTTCAGGCGGCGACGGAGCGAAATGCGAGGGAGGAGCAAGAGGAGCGGGAGGCGGAGGAGCTAAGGGCGGCTGCCGCCAAGGCGGCACAGGAGAAGGAGGAGTCGGCGAAGGCGCATGTCGACACGGAGGCCAAGGCCCAGGTGGAGGCTGCGGCCGCGGCAATAGCGGAGGGGGCCTTGCTTGTCACCCCTCTGCGTATCGCGGCGCCCGAGGTCCCGGAGCCCTCGCCGGAGGAAGCCGGCGGCGACCTACCGGGGTTGGAGAGGGAGGACGACCTCGTCGTCCCGGAGAGGGAGGCGGCACCGTCCTTGCCGACTGGGGCGGCCCAAGGCAGCCGGCCTAATGTGCCACCTGCGCAATCGGCTGGGGGCGAGCCGGCTGCGAGGACGGACCTGGTGGTCCAGTCGGCGTCGCGCCAGCGCGCGGGGAAGGCCACTTCGGCTCCAGACCCGCAGAAGGCCGCGGGCTCTAGCTCGTCGGCCCAGGACATGGAGGCGGCCAGCGCCAGCTCGGGGTGGACGCCGGGTGGAGGGACGGCCGTGGTGAATTTAGCGGCGCAAGAAGTCCGGAACCAGCTTCAGTCCCAGGCCGCAGTGCTGAGGCAATACAATGACGAGTTCCTCGCAACACGGGCGGCTATTCAGGTAAGTCTTCCCGTTTTTGCTTTTCGATCTTGGTTTCTTCCGTGGGGGCGCGTCAGCGCACCCACTGGGTGTAGTCCCCGAGTTCTGAGTCGGCTGCTGAGCAGACGGCTTGGAACTTCTTAGCGGGCTTTGTTTGCTATCTTGTTCTCATTCGCTTTTCCGTCTGTCTTGCAGGACTACCACAACCTCCGCACGGCTGCCTTCAATTCCCAGGCTCGGGAGCTGACCCAGAAGAATGCTGATCTATCTAAGAGCCGGGGTAAGTGCTTCATCTTTTATCTCATGTGGGGGCACGTCAGCGCACCCACTAGGTGTAGTCCCCGAGATTCAGGCTGACTGCTGAGCAGTCGGGTCGGATCTTTCTTGATGACTTCTTTCTTATTGCTTCTTTCTTCTCTGCCATGTCTGCAGCGGCCAACGCCAAACTGAGGGAGCAGCTGGGTGGGACTCAGGCCGCCCTTCGCGCTAAGGAAGCCGAGTTTGACGCCTTGGCCCAGGAGCGTGACCGCCTGGCCAAGAAGCTAGCCGACCAGGAGGAGAGCCACAAGGCGGCCCTGAAGGCGGTGCAGGACAGCGAGGCCGCCCTCCAAGCCGAATATGAGACGGAGGCGGCGAGCTGGGCCGAGACGAGGCAGTCGTTGATCAACGGCTACGGCCAGATCGAAGACTTGGTTGACGGTAGGCCGCCCTCTTCTTTTTTTTGACTGGGAACTGTAGGGGAAACCCCCACAGCATATCATCACTTTATTGAGTAAAAGAGTTACAGTACAAGTACAAAGGAGGATTACAAGAGGTAATCAAAGTAACTAGGGGAAGAAGGAGAAAAAACAAGTTAAAAGGTACAGGTTAAAAAGATACAAACTATTGGCCTCAAGGTGGCAGAAATGAAATCCAGCGAAGAAGATCATCTTTGAAGGCAGCTTTCACTCTATATTGCATTAAAGTGATGTCACGGATGAAAGCAGATCTCCATCTATTAAATCTAGCCCTCTCATGCCTGAAGACCTTAGCATTCCTGATGATCCAGATATTCCAGCAAGCAATGAACACCACTTCAGTGAAGAAGGGCTTCCTAAAACTCCTGCTAGCATTCAGAGCCAGATGAGCCATGGAGTCACCAGAAGCCCAATCAATTTGCAGATAGTTCCAAACTCTGACACTAAAGTTGCAATTGAAAAACAGATGATCCCTGGTTTCCCTAGTCTGCAAAGGACAAAGAACACAGTTTACTCCATCCTCCAAATGCCAGTGTCTCCTATCCACCATGTCCTTGGTGTTCAACCTGTCCATAATAGGCATCCAAGCAAAAACTTTGATTTTCATTGTACAAGAGGACTTCCAGATCCAAGCAGTCAAAGGGTTGAAAGATGCTGAAGCAAAAGTGTGAGAGTAAAACAACTTTGGTGAGTATCCCTTTGCAGTGCCCTTCCAAAACCAAATATCCTTGGACCCGGGTGTTCTATTAAGGCCACCCAACATGGACTGGAGAATATTCAGATCATCGAAAGCCTGGCTGGACAAAGGAAGGTGGAAGTGCTGGAAAATGTCCTGAGAGTCCAAGAACTCAAGAATAGTGATCCAGGGGTCCTTAACATAGGAATAGAGCCTGGGAAATCTAAGTTGGAGGGTAGACACCTGACCATCCAATTGCAAATTATCTGACCACATAAGAGCAGTGTCCCCTGCATTAATCTGAACCCAAGCACACTCCCTAAAATGATGCATGACCTTGCAAATATCCTTCCACCAGAAAGATCCACAATCAGAAGTTCCCTGGGGGACCCTATTATGATAGTAAGAATCCCAAATCAAAGAAACCCAAGGGACCTCCTTTTTATTAAGGAAGTTATTCACATGTTTGATCAAAAGAGCAACGTTCTGAGAGCCAAGGTTGAGAATACCAAGACCTCCCCTATTTTTTGGCCTGCATATAAGGTCCCACGCAGCTAGGGATGGGGCAGGCTGACCTCTATTCCTCCTCCAGAGGCATTGTCTCTGGATTCTCTCCAATTGCTTAAGGATTCCAGCTGGGACAGCCAAACTGCACAGAAAGAAAATTGGCATAGATGACAGAGTAGAGTTAAGAAGCTGTAGCCTTTCCCCCTGATTCAAAAAGGATGAGCTGGCTGTCATTCTCCTCTCCATGCAATCAACTAATGGCATAAAATCCACCATTTTGGGCCTAGTAGTACCCACTGGCAACCGAAGATTAGTAAAAGGCATTTTCCCAATCTGGCAGCCAAAAGCAGAAGCTAATTCAGTCAAGGCAACAGTGTCCACATTGATGGGAATAATGAAGGATTTATGATAGTTCACATCCAGACCAGTGGACACAGAAAAGACCCTGAGCATTTCCTTGAGAGCTATGAGATGGTCCTTGTCCACAGGAAAGATGATAAGAGTGTCATCAGCATAATGAATCACAGGGTAATCCTGATCATGACAAGGAATTGGTAACTGAAGAATGCCCCTTCTGAAGATGTCATTATTTACAGTCTGCAGGAGATCAGCAGCTAGGACAAAAAGGAGGGGAGAGACTGGGTCACCCTGTCTGACACCCTTTTTGCACCTGAACTTCCTACCAGGGACTCCATTTAGCAAAACTGATGAGGTACCTGTGGATAGAAGTTGCTTCATCCAGAGGATCCACTTGTCATTAAAGCCCTTATATTTCAAAATTTGCACAATGGCCTCATGCTCAAGGGAGTCAAAAGCCTTTTCAAAATCCAACTTTAGAATCACAATAGGTCTCTTGGATTGATGGCATTGGTGCAAATATTCAAAGGTCCATCCAATACAATCTTGAATTGTTCTAGTTTTAATGAAACCATATTGGTTCTTGTGAACACACTGCATAATCACCTCCTGAAACCTATTGGCAACCATCTTAGACAAGACCTTAAGACCCATTCCAGTTAAGGAGATAGGTCTGAAGTCACCCACCTCCTCAGGGGAGGGCTTCTTAGGCACCCGAGTTATGTAGGAGTCATTGATATTTTCCAGATTAGCAGTACCCTCAAAGAAAGCCTGGGCCAGTTCATAAAAATCATGTGAAATAATGTGCCAGCACGTTTTGAAGAAAAGACCATTAAAACCATCTGGACCTGGAGCTTTATCAACTGGCATATGCTTGACAATCATGTCCATTTCCTCCTTCTCAAAAGGCTTAGTGAGAGTATCCAATCCCACAACTGGTTCAATGAGGGAAGAAAGATCAAAACCCATATTAATTCCCCTGGAAGAACCCATTCTGTTCTTAAAACAATTCCAGATAATACCCTCCATTTGTGAATGATCTGTCACCACTGTACCATCAGACAATTTTAGGCTAGCAATAGAATTCCTTCGATACCTCTCTGTGGCCATAGCATGAAAGAACTTGGTGTTCTCACCACCCACTTTTATGTATCTGATAGTACATCTTTTCTTCCAATAGAGACATTGAAGGTGAAGTAATTTCTCAACATGGGTTTTGACCACAATCCTGAAATTAGATTCATGCCTGTAGAGAGGTCTATATTCCTCAAGCTCATCCAAGAGCAAGATAACACTATTGCATTTACAAATTAGAGTTTTCAGCTTGGAGATGTTCTTCTGCCATCTCTTTAGACACATCCTCAAGGACTTAAATTTGTCAGCTATCCTGGCAGTAATATGGCCCTTTCTGGAGCGTTTTTGCCATGCGGAATCAACACAGTCCATAAAACCCTCCAACTCCAACCAATAATTCTCAAACCTAAAGATGTTAGACTTGGGAATAGAAGTTTTAATTGTAACCATACATGGCACATGGTCAGAAGCAGTTCTGGCAAGAGGTATCACTTCAGTCATGGGATAATCAGATATCCAATCGACAGAAGTAAAGAACCAGTCAAGCTGCTCAAGGAGGGGAGAATCCTGCATATTGGACCAAGTGTAATACCTGCCTTTGATGGGGAATTCCAAAAGGCCGAGGTGTCCAATAATCTCATTAAAGATGAACATGTCATTCAAATCACCCCCAGGTAGATTTCTGTTATCCATAGAACGTAAGAAATTAAAATCCCCCAGTAACAGCCAATTCTCATCCACAGGAATGTTCAGGTGATATAGCCAGGATACAAAATTGTCCCTAGCCTCCCCCTGACAAGGACCATAAACCACCACAAGAGTCCACCGCTCATTGTTTTGCCTGGAAACAAACTCGATCACCACTGCAAATTGTTGGACTTGCAATAAAGTCCCACCAAAAATAGACGAGTTCCAAACAACTAGAATTCCACCAGAGGCCCCCAAGGAAGGAGAAAAAGCAAAGCAGTCAAATCTCTTGGGGCAAAAACTTTTAAGCATTCTGGAATCGAATGAAGCACATTTCATTTCTTGCAGACAAGCAATAGCACAGTGACTTTCGTCAATCTTTTGTCTAACAGCTCGTTGCCTAGCCTCAAAGTTTAAACCCCTGACGTTCCAGCACAGGACATTCCAGTTTCTATAGATATTATTCATAAAGGAATAACATAACCAAGTCTCCCATGCATATGACACACAGTGTCAGAGTAGGCCGCCCTCGTCCCTTGCTTGTCGCTTGCCGTTTGGTTCATTTTCTGACTTGGTATTTTTCTCTTCTTTCTCTTTCTTTCTTGCGTAGAGTACTTCCCTGGCTACTCTACTGCCGCCAACCAGGTCGTCGAGGCCCACCACGAGGCGCAAAGGCAGGCTGGCGCCAAGACTGCGCCGAACGCTCGCCGGTCGCTGGAGGAATAGCTCTTGGCGATTCAAGCCCGCCTTCAGCCGGCTCACCGCATGCTCCGCCGGCTTCAGTGTGTTGGGGCGCAGGTGCTGGCCGCTCTCTGGCCCGGCGAGGTGATTCCCCGCACTCCCAGTCAGACTGCCGACTGGCTGGAGGTGGCGGCCGGCCGCTTCGAGGCCTGGAAGGCTTCTGCGGCTCGGTCAGGCGCCAGGCGGGCGCTGGAGTTCGTCAAGGCCTGTTATCCCGAGCTGAGTTTGGACCAGCTGGCCACCTAGCGGCAGGAGGCCAACACGGAGCTGGAGCCGGTGCGGCCGGCTAACATCCAGCGAGCCTCGGCGATCGCCGACTACACCGACACCAGCGCCTTTGCTCCTGAGGTGGACGACAACGGTGTTGCCCAGCCGGAGGAATGGTTCGGGCTGAACCCGGCAGATGGCGAGGACTCAGTAGAGGAGATCGACTCCAGCGACGAGGGCGAGGAGGAGGAGGAGGAGGGTGAAGGCGCCGCGCCAGATGGTGGAGCAGCCGGTCAGCCTCAGCTTGACCGTGCCTCCAGCAACAAGGTGCGTGCGAGTGCACCGCCTGCAACGGGCGATGATCAAGCCGAGACTCGCCAGCCGGCCACTCCTCCAGCCAGCGCTGCCATCTCCACGACCAGCCCGGCTCCCCTGCTGCGCCCTTAGTCTAGTCTGATGCCTCTACTTTCCTGTTTTATTACTCTTGGAACAGGATTTTGTTAAGTTTGCACAGTTCCACCCATTGGGGGTGTATTCGAAATATATTGACTGCCGGCCTGTTGAAGGCCTTATGTGTAAATATAATCATGCATGCATTCGGCTTTCCCTTGTTCTTTGCTTTTCATCCTTCGGCTGTTTCCTTTGCCGCCCTCCCTTGGTTGCCACCTTCCCAGCCGGACAGCTGCTCTGCAGTCTGTGGCTGGAGAAGTGCTTGGCCGGTTGGGAGGGCAAGTACTCTAGATTTGTTGGATTGTAGCAAAGTGACTGGGAAGCTAGCCAACCGGCTGTTTTGACAGCCGGTAGGCGTGGTTGGAGGCCGGCTTGTGTTATATAAGTTCATTAGTCCTTAGCCATTTTTTGTGTGGGCATCCTTTCTACCTTTGGCTCTTGCCAGTCGGACAGTCGGTTCTTCGTGCTGCGACTTACAACAAGAGAGGGCTCGGGTGCTGGCACACTACTTGTCTGGCTTCAGGTAGAACTTTTTAATATAACTTAAGGCGACAAGTCCCCGGGCCGACTAGTCGAACCCGGTGCCAGATAGAAAATCAAATGTAATAATACATTCATGGGTATGACACTCGTCATTCATAGATAAAGGAGGGCAGTCCCCGATTGCGCCTCGGGGGGGCCGTTGTCTCGTACTTAATACAAAAAGGTAGCATGATACATACTGCTTTTAACTGTAAAATCTTCTCACGAGGTTGGCGTTCCATGGTTGTTCCGACTCCTTGCCGGAATGATCCCTCTTGCGTGCTCTTGGCTTCTGTGCGTCGATCAGGTAGTAGGAGTCGTTGCCTAGGGCCTTGCTGACGACGAAAGGGCCTTCCCAAGGGGCCGAGAGCTTGTGCTGGCCGGCTGTTCGCTGGATCAGCCGGAGCACAAGATCGCCCTCTTGGAAGGATCTTGGCTTGACCTTCTGGTTGTGGTAACGGCGCAAACCTTGCTGGTAGATGGCGGACTGGCTGAGTGCTAACAGCCAGCCTTCTTCCAGCAGGTCGACACCGTCTTCTCGCGCTTCCTTGGCCTCCGCCTCCGTGTACATGGTGACCCGAGGCGAGTCGAACTCGATGCCAGTTGGGATGACAGCCTCGGCACCATATACAAGGAAGAACGGAGTGAAGCCGGTTGACTTGTTTGGGGTAGTAAGCAGACTCCAGAGGACAGCCGGTAGCTCATCGAGCCAGCAGCCGGCCGAACGCTCCAGTGGTACGACTAGTCGGGGCTTGATGCCGGAGAGGATGAGGCCGTTTGCTCGCTCGACCTAGCCGTTTGACTGCGGGTGGGCAATGGACGCTAAGTCTAGTCGGATGCCCTGTGTCGCGCAGAAACGTGCCAGTGCTCCCTTGGCAAAATTTGTGCCGTTGTCGGTGATGATGCTCTGTGGTACACCATACCGAGTAGTGATGTCTGCGATGAATGTCACGGCAGTCGGCCCGTTCAGCTTCTTGATCGGCTTCGCTTCAATCCACTTGGTAAATTTGTCCACGGCGACAAGCAGATGTGTCATGCCGCCGCGGGCTGTCTTGAATGGGCCCACCATGTCCAGCCCCCAAACGGCAAAGGGCCAGGTGAGGGGGATGGTCTTGAGTGCAGAAGCAGACAGGTGTTGCTTGGAACTGAAGACTTGGCATCCTTTGCAGCATTTGACTAATTCCTTGGCATCTTCCAAAGCAGTCGGTGTCAGGACCGGATTTTCGGGGTATCAATTTCCCAAAAATGGTCCTTGTGCTCACCAGCCCTAGGATTACTGTTAGCTGGTGAGGCACCAACTTGATACAGAAATTCCTAGCAAAATACAAAATATGTGGTACAAGACCATTCTGGCCTATGAGTACAACAAATGGTTTCTAGTGGTTGATGGCGGAAGCGGTTTGTGGTTCATCAGTGGCCATGGGACCCCATTTCCCATAGGAACAGCTGACCAGCATAACTCCTATCTTCGCGAGGCTGCTATCATCATTGCGTAGGTTCCGGGGCTGTCGTCGCAACGCTCCTCTCCACGCAAGAAATCTGGCCAAGACACTAGCCAGGGACAAGCCAGTGAGTACTTTGAATGTACTCGCAAACATTATGAACACAGGTATAATATAACAAATGATGATCATGCTCTGAAATATTCTATGGTCACAACGTCAGCCACGAAATAAAAATCCATGATGCACGCAAGCAGGTTGTTCATATGAATATGCAATAAGGGAGCAGAAATAGAATGCACCGATCGGGTGTCTGAAGCGATGCCTCGAAAGGATAATAATATAAAGCATGCCTCAGTCGGGCGTCTGAGAGACACCACATAAAGGGCTTATAAATAATTTAAAATAACAAGCGTGCCACAGTCGGGTGTCTGAGCGACACCGCATAAAGAGCTTATAAGTAATTTAAATAACAAGCATGCCACAGTCGGGCGTCTGAGCGACACCACATAAAGGGCTTATAAGTAATTTAAATAACAAGCATGCCACAGTCGGGCGTCTGAGCGACACCACATAAAGGGCTTATAAGTAATTTAAATAACAAGCATGCCACAGTCGGGCGTCTGAGCGACACCACATAAAGGGCTTATAAATAATTTAAAATAACAAGCGTGCCACAGTCGGGTGTTTGAGCGACACCGCATAAAGAGCTTATAAGTAATTTAAATAACAAGCATGCCACAGTCGGGCGTCTGAGCGACACCACATAAAGGGCATATAAGTATTTAAATAACAAGCATGCCACAGTCGGGCGTCTGAGCGACACCACATAAAGGGCTTATAAGTAATTTAAATAACAAGCATGCCACAGTCGGGCGTCTGAGCGACACCACATAAAGGGCTTATAAGAGAATAATCACAGTGAGTATCCAGGAGGTAGAACCGTCCTAGTGATACTCAATAATTCAAATAATGTAAATGGTTAGTCCACAATAATAATAATCATAATCCTCATGTGTCATAGGTCATAATCAATGTTCTGGTTTAGCAGTTTTTCCTCCGAAGACCGACACTTGACCCATCCCAGACTGTAGTCCTTAACCATGGACACGGCTATTCGAATAGATATAATCTCTGTAGAGGGTGTACTCTTTACCCACGAGTAACGGATTTCTTTAGTCCATCGGGACTAATTCCGTCTACGGCCTTTTAATTGAAAACACACCTAACCGCACACACCAGCCTAACTTACCGGTGTCGGGAATCACCCACGACACCCGTTAAGCGAAACTCTAAGTGGGGAGGCTACAACCTCGATTAGCATGGGATCACAAAATTTATACCGCGCGCAAACTAGGGGAGCTACCCCTTCGGCTCCAACCGAAAACACCCATGCCCCCGGACCAGGTGGCATGCCTACCGGGGGCCTCCGGTATCTTCCACCATGGCCTCTCTGTACGGTGTGTGCTAGGAAGGGGTTGACAACTTACTGAACCGTACCCTACCTGTGGCAGGGACAAGTGGTAGTACGAAACAAGTATGGGGGTTACTGGAACAAGACTCAATCTACGGTCGACTCAGGAGGTTTAAGTATTCCCTGCATGGTTAGCATAACAAATATGTTTCAACCAACAGACAAAATCACCACTCATCATACCTCACTATGCCGTACCGGACACAACCGTCTCGACGAAGACTGGAGACAAGCTCGTGTCTACCCAAGACAGAGACTTTCCCGGATTCCTTCCGGTAGGCATGAAAGGCATACGAGGGTGATTACTATCACAAGCATATCATATTCCAACAACAAGGAAAATTCATTATGCACTCATGAGTATGATCATATCATCACATAAAATAACGAATACTTCATGTTAAGGTGGTGTTGTAACCGTATCAAACAACACACATAATAATGCTTGCCTTCAAGAGTATGCAAGTGGGGTGCATTTTTTTGAAAGTTGCTTCCTTCAAAAATCCTATTTTGAGAAAATTCAAATTAACACATAGTTTCAAAACAGTACAAAAAAGTTGTTTGGCAAATTTTCAAATAAATATGAAAATAAACTAGACAGAATTGGAGAAACAACAGAAAAAGAATCAAGTCAATTGGACTTATATTTAAAAAGTTATAGCCAGTCAAAGTTTAGTCAAGATTCTGTTTTTAACAAAAATTAGAAAAAGAAAACGGTTCGGGGAGTAATACATTTTCGAACAGGAGGAAACGTACTCTGGGTTTTACGCTTCCACTAACGCCAGCGTGGGTCGTCGCTGGGTCACTGACAGTGGGTCCATCGGGCCCACTGGTCAGGTTTGACCAGTCGCCCGCGCCTTCTTTCTCTTCTGGCCGAGCAGAGGCGGAGCTCCGGCGATTGCCGCCGACGAACGGCGGCTCCCCACGGGATTCCGAGAGCAGGGATGGATCCGCTGGTCCAGGGCGGTCCTCCCAGTGGTTGATAGGCTGGCGGGGGTCGCCGGCGGCGAGCTCCGCGGCGGACGGTGGTTTCGGGAGCAATTGGGGGCTTGGGCGACGGTGGCTCCCGGTCGAGGCTGAGGTGTTGGGTGGCTCCGCACGGTCGAGGGGAGGAGAATGGGAGCACGGGGGGGTTAGAAGCCTCGGCCTTGGCCGGAATTTACCGCAACGTGGCGGCGGCCGAACCTGTCGGAGATGGGAGAGAGAATGGCCTCTGGCCAACTGGGGAGGAGGGGGGCTTCCTACTACTCGAACAAGGTTGCTGACGAGCCTAGGCGTGATTGGAAGGGCTATTTATAGCCCGGGGAGGTCGGTCCCCGCGGCTGCGGATAAGAACGTCGGCAAACCGCCGTTCTGTTGCTAGCAGGGTGAAGTGGCGGCGACGGGCTCGCAGATAAGCTCGGGCTGTTCAGGGGCGAGTTGGCGCGCTGGAGTGGCTCGGGCGGCACCGTCCATGGCAGGAGCCTGCTGCGGACGCCGGCGTGCCGCCAAGGGAGCTCTGACAGCGGTGCTGTAGGGCGCCAAGAGGTGGCCAGGGCGGCTCTGCGATGAGGGAGGGGTCGGGGCGCGATGGCTATGGGTGGGAAGGGATCAGAACGGGCGCGGGGAGGCGGCAGTGAGACGCGACATCTTGGGCGCACACACGTGCAAAACGCGCGCTCTGGCTACGTCCAGAGCACGCACGCCAAGTGTTCGGCGAAATGCCAAGGCATGCCCGGAGGCTTGGATGAGGCTGGGGATTAACAGGTTTAGGTTAGAGGTGGCTAGGAGATTAGTGGACATGGCTGCTGGGTCAGGGGATCAAGTCCACAATGTAAACTAAAAACTATGCCCAAAACTGGCCATGCACATAAGGTGCTCGACAGAATGCCATGGGCATCTGGGCATCTCTTCTGGTGGCCAAAATCTCCAGATCAGAGTCTCTTTGGATGATAAAGAGGGTGGCAAGGTTAGTTTGGCAAGACCAGAAACTTGTTAGTGCAAGTTTTGCAAATTTTCAGTTCTGGACAGAAAATGAAAGGCATTATTGCATGGACCAAAAATACTCGAATGGGTCCAATCTCCTGGACTTAAGGGTTTGGTAGAGTTGTCTATAAGCAGGAGAAAAATCATGGGTAATAGGGCAAGATAAAATATGGTTGCAGTAGAAAATACCAAACTGGACCAGAGAGCAAAAGAGGATGATTTGCTCAAATTTTTCAAAGAACACCAATGGGTTTTTGCATAAAGTTGAATTATATGCATCTACTGACCTCTCCAAACACTTGGAAGAATTTTTAAAGAAATATTTAAATAGGTTGTAGTGCAAAATTACCAACTGGACCAGATTTGAAAATTTGGTGTAAAGCTCAAAATCTCCAATGACCAAAAGATATTTTTGCATAAAAGTGATGTGGAAACATCACATGACATCCCCAAATTTTGGTTGAAATCTTAAAGAAGTATTCGAAAGGGTTACAGTGCAAAAGAGGCTCCATAACTTATGAAAAATCATTTTTAGAAGAATAAAGCTCAGGAAAAACAATTATGCAAATAAACCCGCTGATAAAAGAAATGTTTTCTTGAGAGGGTATACAAGTCCAATAATATTTTTGGAAGGTTTTCACTTGGGGTAAAAACTTCACAATATCAAAGAAAAGAGAGGTTCTGAAATCAAAAGATAAATACAGAAAATAAAAATTTAATTCCTAGCAAAATTTTAATAAACATAATATGGTTAAATTTTTGGGGTGTTACGGTCGGCCAGAAGAAACCATGGCGGAAAGCTTTGGCGACAAGTGATCTTGAGGCTGCGTGGTGGCCGCATTCGCCTTGGTGGATATCCTTGAGGATTGCTATGCCCTTCTGTGGCTCGATGCAGCGCTGGAAGACACCAGTGATGCTACGCTTGACAAGTTCTCTGTTTATTATTGTGTATGCTCCAGCTCGGCGTTGCACTAGTCTTGCCGAGATCTCATCAGTCGGCAGCTCTTTGTTGACTAGGAAGTTGAGGATGGGCTGGGCCCATGATGGAGCTGTGACTTCTTCTATTGTCAGTACGGCCATTGTGACCCGGTGGGTGGGTTGGGTGGTGGAGAGTTGGAGTCAGCCACCGCCTCTTGTGTCGCTGCAGTCCCCGGGCCGACTGCTGCAGTCCCCGGGCCGGGTTCTGAAGTCCCCGAGCCGGGTGCGACTACGGCAGTCCCCGGGCCGCTTGTCAAAGTCCCCGAGCCGCCTGTTGGGTTCCTCCAGTCGGATCCGACTACATCAGGGGCAGGCGGTACGAAGATAGAGTCTGATTCTGGAGACGGCTTGATAGACGGTTTGAGGAGGCGCTGGAGAGAGACACCTGTTGGTATAGCCTGTCGGGTGGAGCCGATCCGTGCCAGGGCATCTGCTTGGTCGTGTCGGCCGGTGGCACGTGGAGGAACTCGCACCCTTCAAAGTATCCACTGATCTGCTGGACGAGGAATCGATAGCTCGCCATGTTTGCGTCCTTGGCGTCCCAGTCGCCAGATGACTGCTGGACCACCAAGTCCGAGTCGCCATAACACAGGATCCGGCGTATGCCGAGTTCTTCGGCTAGCCGGAGCCTGTGTATGAGCGCCTCGTACTCAGCCACATTGTTGGAGGCGGCAAAATGGATTTGCAATGTGTATCTGAGCTTGTCGCCTTTGGGAGAGGTGAGGACGATGCCGGCTCCCAAGCCGGTGCACATCTTGGACCCGTCGAAGTGCATCCGCCAATGAGTGGAGTCGGGAGCCGGTGGTAGGTATTGGGTCTCGGCCCAGTCGACGAGGAAGTCGGCCAATGCTTAGGACTTGATGGCGGTGCGGGGCAGGTAGAAGATCGTGTAAGGAGCCAGCGCAATGGCCCACTTAGCCACCCGGCCGGATGCATCCCGGCTGCCTATGATCTCGGCAAGCGGGGCGGTGCATATGACCGTGATGGGATGCTCTTGAAAGTAGGGCTTCAGCTTCTTGGCGGCGAAGTACACTCCATAGCACATCTTCTGGTAGTGCGGGTAGTTTTGCTTTGAGGTGGACAGTACTTCGCTTAAGTAATATACCGGCCTCTGGACTAACTGGGCTCGGCCTTCTTCTGGGCGCTGGACCACGATGACTGTACTGACCACTCGGCTAGTCGCGGCAATGTAGAGGAGCATGGGCTCCTTCTCAGTCGGCGCCGCCAGGACAGGTGGAGTGGTCAGCATCTTCTTTAACTCATGGAAGGCTTGGTCTGCTTGGTCGTTCCACTCGAAGTGGGTGGATTTCTTCATGAGTCGGTACAGGGGGAGAGCCTTCTCTCTTAGCCGGCTGATGAAGCGGTTTAGGGAGGCCAGGCACCCGGTGAACTTTTGAACGTCTCGCAACTTGGTGGGAATCTCCATTCTCTCAATGGCCTTGATCTTCACAGGGTTGCACTCAATGCCGCGTTCGGAGACCAAAAAGCCTAGAAGCTGGCCGGCTGGTACTCCGAACACACATTTCTCGGGGTTGAGCTTGATCTGGAATCGGCGCAAGTTGGCAAATGTTTCTTTGAGGTCTTCCAGCAGGGTGCCGCGCTTCTTCGTCTTCACCACAATATCGTGTACGTAGACGTGGGCATTTCTGCCGAGTTGCTTGAGGAGGCATTTCTGCATGCAACGCTGAAAAGTGGCACCGGCATTCCTCAAGCCGAATGTCATAGTCAGGTAACAGAAAGCTCCGAATGGTGTGATGAAGGCGGTCTTCAGGCGGTCAGCTGGGTCCAACTTGATCTGGTGGTATCCTGAGTAGGCATCCAAGAAACTCAACAGCTCGCATCCGGCTATGGAGTCTATCACTTGATCAATCCGTGGTAGGGCAATGGGATCTTTGGGGCAGGCTTTGTTGAGGCTAGTGTAGTCTATACACATACGCCATTTGTTGTTCTTCTTCAACACCAAGACCGGGTTGGCAAGCCACTCTGGGAAAAACACTTCCATAATGAAGCCGGCGGCCAGGAGCCGGGCTATCTCTTCTCCTCGATCCTTCTCTTCTCCTCCGATAGTCGGCGGAGAGGCTGCTTGACTGGTTTCGCGTCCATTCGCACGTGTAGCTTGTGCTCGGCGAAATCCTTCGGAACACCCGGCATGTCCTTTGGGGACCATGCAAAGATGTCTTGATTCTCACGGAGGAAGTCGACGAGCTCGCCTTCCTATTTACTGTCCAGGTTTGCACCAATGACAGCAAACCTCTCCGGGTTCTCCGGGTGCAGAGGTATCTTCTTCGTCTCCTTGGCCGGCTGGAAGGAGCCCTGAGCATCATATTCCTTGGGGTTGGGGCACAGGGCCGGCTGCTTGCCGGCCATGGCCACAACTCGCTCCAGCATCTTCTTCTCTTCTGCAACCACAAGGGACTCGGCCAGTCGGCTGTTGGCTGCAGCGCACTCGATGGACTTCTTGTAGTCGCCGGCTACAAGGATGACCCTTCGAGCTCGGCATCTTCATCTTGAGGTAGGCGTAGTGGGGCACAGCCATGAACTTGGCCAGGGCAGGTCGGCCAAGCAAGGCGTCGTAAGGGCTCTCTAGGTCCACTACTTCAAACCAGATTGCTTCTCGGCGAAAGTGATCCTTGTCTCCGAAGAGAACATCCATCTTGATCTTGCCGATTGGGGAACAGGACAGGCCGGGTACGATGCCATGGAACACGGTCCGGCTTGGCATGAGCTGCTTCGCCTTGAGGTTCAACTTCTCCATGGTGTCGCGGTACAGTATGTTGATACTGCTTGCGCCATCAATCAGCACGCGGGAGAATCGGGCAGCTCGCCTCTCCGTCGCGAGGGTGACGGCCAACACCAATGCGTAGGAGCCAGAAGACAGCATCACCTCTGGGTGATCGACCCGGCTCCAGCTGATAGGCCTTTCTGACCAATGCATGAACTCGGGGTTGCTGGAGGCGACTGCGTTGACCTCTTGGTGCTGTCGGCGCCGGCTGCGCTGGTCCTCAACCTGGATCATGAAGACGACGTAGGCGACGTGCTCTTCTGGGAACTCATCCTGAATGGCTCCGACTGCTGGTCGAGCAGCCGGCTGCACAGGGGCTGGAGGCGGCGGGCCGGGAGGTGGAGGCGGCACCAGCCCCTCGCCCTTGGAGATCCGTGTGAGCCAGTGGCATTTCCGGGTCGTGTGGTTGGACGGCTTCGCGCCACTGTGGAACTTGCAGGGGGCATCGAGAGTCTGCTCGTAGGAGAAGGCTGGCTGCCAAGCCGGCCTGCCGCCCTTCTTCTTGGGAGCGGGCCGCTCTTCATGCTGCTCGTCTTGGATAGTGGCCACCTGCCGACTGGTGGAAGGAAGCATAGGGGCCTTGCGCTTGTGGTCGTTCTGGTAGGGGCGTCGGTTGGAGTCGCCAGCCGGCGTCTTGGGAGCCGGAGCGAGCACCTTTCCAGAAGCGTCCACTCAGAGCTCGGTCTTCATCGAGGAGTCGGCTGTGGCGTACTTGTCTGCTATGACCAGCAGCTCGTCGAGGGTAGCCGGCTCATCGCAGAGGAGTCAGTGCTTGAGGAGGGTGCCCTCTCGGCACCCGGCGGTGAAGTATTCTATGGCTTGAACCTCGTGCACCACCTCGCAGGAGTTGCGGAGCTCAGCCCACCGCGTGAGGTAGTCGCGAGTCGATTCGCTGGGCCCTTGGACGCATAAGGAGAGCTGGCGGGGCTTGGGTGGCCGCTTGTACGTGCTGGTGAAGTTGCGGACGAAGACTTCCGTGAAGTCCAGCCAGCTGTTGACGCTGTAGGGCTTGAGGCAGCTCAGCCAGGTGCGTGTCGTGCCTTGAAGCATGAGAGGGACGTACTTCACGGCTACGCGCCTGTTGCCGTTCGCTATGCTGACAGCGGTAGAGTAGTCGATCAGCCAATCTTCCGGCTTAGCGGAGCCTTTGTACTTGGGCGTGTCTCTGGGGAGCGAGAACCCTTTGGGGAAAGGCTCGTCGCGGATGCGGGGGCCAAAGCAAGGCGGGCCGACATCGTCTTCTTCTAGCGCCAGGGATCGTGCTAGGCGGTCGATCCGGTGGCGGGCGTCGTTCTTGCCGACTCCTTCATGGTGGCCTAGTCGGCCATCGAGAGTCGGAGCGTGACCGGCGGCGGGGTGGGATATCTCTCCCCACGAGGCGGGGGAGGAGGCGGATTGCCTTGGTGCTCCACCGCTCAGGGGCGGCCTTCTGCGTCGCGCTCAATGGTGATTCGAGTCCAGCTGCGGCTAGCAGCCTGCTCCTTGTCTTCCCTTGCGCGGGCGCCGCTCGCAGTCGGCGACCGGCATGTCGCAGCGTGTTCTCGGCGTGGGGGAGGACTCTCAGCGCGGGCGCCGGCTTCATGCCGTTCTACGGCCGCGTCGATCAGCTGCTGGATGCGCCTTGTCATGTAGGGGAGCTCATCAGCCCCCAGCCCGTTCAGCTCTTCTGCGGCCGCCTGAGCGGCCCGCAGATTCTCGAGCAGTGTGGCGTAGACTGGGCGGTCTGCCCCCAGCATGCTGGCGATGGCCGCGCCACGCTTCTTGACAAGGCCGGCTCGGCTCGGCCCGCCATGAGGCGGCGTACCAAAGGCGTCTCATGGAGGCTATCTTCTGGCCCTCCGCGATGAGGGCGAGGCGGCGTGCCTCTAGAGTCTCGGCGTCGGCGTCGGCCGGGATGGGGGACGGACAAGTCGTGCATCGCCGCTTTAGGGCGTCGTGGGCGTTCTCGCCCGAGTCGGCTCCGTGGCTGATGACCAGCACCTCAGTGACAGCACTGCTGCCACTGTCGGCTCGAGGGAGAGGGTCGTCGAAGATCACCACGTCGGTGAGGAAGGCGTCAAGCGATGCCGTGTCGTAGTCGACAAGCATCGGGTCAGTGGAGCCGACCGACTCCAGGTGCACAGCAAGCTCGCTGGAGACGTGAAGCTGGTCGAGGAGGCTGACGAGGCGACTCTCGGGGTAGTCTGTGCCCGCGTCGGACGTGAGCTTGTCAGAGATGCGAGTCTCGCCAAGAAGGTCGGCGAGGCAGCTCGCCGCGTAGGCGTCGTCGACGCCTTGCAGCGCGTCAGGGCAAGCGCCATCGGGCGTAGCAGGCTGGCTACGCTCGCGGGGGAGGAAAAGGGTTCCCGTCCAGAACAGGTCTCCGGACGACGGTGCACCTGGCCCCACGGTGGGCGCCAAATGTCGGGTGGTAGGTGCGACATATGCCAACGGGTGGCTTATCAGTGTGGGAGCCAGTAAGACATCGCCGGTGCCTGGAAACGGGATAAGGCGAAGACATGCACGCCGGCGGATCTTACCCAGGTTCGGGGCTCCCCGTGGAGATAACACCCCTAGTCCTGCTCTGCAGGGTCTCCGCATGATCACTAGATCAATACAAGTAGCTACAAGTGCTCCTTGAGCTGTTTGGCTAGGGGAAGAAGAAGGGCAAGGCTAGATCTCCTTTTCTCTCTATGTGGTGTGTGAAACTCTATCAGATCAACCCTTTGCATGGGTGTCCCGGGGGGTTTATATAGGCCTACCCCGAGGGGTACAATGGTAATCCGGCTGGGCGCGGGTCCCAGCCGTCAGTGTCTGTGCTCGCCGGCTTCTCCGCCGGCCATTGGGGCCGCAGACTGGTGGGTCCCGCCGGCTGCCGGCCTCTTGGCCGACAGGCCGGCCCCACCGCTTGGGGCCTTGTCGGCGGCTGGTTACCGTCGCCTCGCCTCTGATGACGTGGGCTTTGTCGAGGTAAGCGTGGCTACAGTGCCGCCATCTTGCGGGCTCTCACTGTAGCCTCACCTTGTCTTGTCTCCTTAATGAGGCACATGTTTCGAGGGAGGGAGGTAGCCGGCTATTGGGAGCCGGCTACGCCCTCGGCCGACTAGGGGAGGCCGGGTCGCCTTCGAGCGTCTCTCTGGCTAAAGGGGCCCGCCGCCCGCGGGCAGTACTGGCGCCTGTCGTGGGTGACATCGAGGTCAACATGGCTATAGTGCCGCGGCGGACGGGAGATGGCTGACCCGTACGGCGCCCTGTGGCCATGCCTGTTCCGGGATTTGGGGGTAGTGGGCTGTACTGCGGCCACACCCCATCTTATCACCGTTATGTGGATGCAGTCTTGGCCGGCATCTGGGAGTCGGCTTTCTTCATGGCCGGCTTCTGGGAGTCGGTCCTCTTTGGGCCGGCTTCCTGGAGTCGGCCATCTCGTAGCTTTCTTTGGGAAGGTTTCTGAGGCCGGGTCGCCTTCTGGTAGTCGGCCCTGGGGATAGCCGGCCAGGGGAAGGCGGCCCTATGCTCTGGATGCTTGAAGGCTCGAATGGCCTGATAATTTTTCGAAGAGCCAGGGGGTGTCGGTTAGGCTACCCGTGGCCATTTACTCCGACAATGGGAGCGGCCGTCTCTACGGCCAGGGCTTGGTGCCCTGCCGGAGCCAGCTGCCCCTTGGCAGGCTCAGTACCCACGGTATCACCTTTGCCGGCGGCCCCAGGGGGCTCGGCGGGAAAGTACTTGCCGGGGCCTGACTTCCTCCGCTTGTTCTGCTCCGTTGATGGTTCGACGGATGGTTGAGTTAGCCGAAGCACAAAAGTACCTGGTTCCACAGGTAGCTTGAAGGCAGCGCGCTTTGACAGGTAATCGGCGATGTCATTCTCCGCTCGGGGAACGTGCTCTGCTTGTATACCGTCAAAGCGCTCTTCCAGCTTCCTCACCTCATCTACGTAGGCCTCCATCAACGGGCTCTGATAATCCTTGTTGACTTGCCTGACGACAAGCTGTGAATCAGCCCTGACGGCGAGCTTCTTAACCCCGAGGTCTGCTGCAATCCTGTGACCGGCAAGCAACCCCTCGTACTCGGCAGTGTTGTTTGTGGACATCTCTGTGGGAAAGTGCATCTGGATTACATACTTGAGGTGCTCTCCAGTGGGTGCGACGAGCAGCACATCGACACCGGCGCCTTGCAGCGAAAAAGCCCCATCAAAGTACATGATCCAGTTGCGACTTGCTTCCTTGTCGGGGAGAGCGGTCTCCCAGATTTCTTCATAGGGCGTTGAGGTCCACTCCGCAATGAACTCCGCCAGTACTCTGCTCTGGATCGTCGAAGTACTTTCAAACTTCAAACCAAAGCTCGACAGCTCCAAGGCCCACACCACAATCCTCCCAGTTGCGTCTGGATTATGCAGTATTCGTGCAACGGGAGGCGGGTGACAACAGTGATCTTGTGTGCTTGGAAGTAATGACGCAGCTTCCTCGAGGCCATGAGGAGGCCGAAGAGCAATTTCTGCACACCAGAGTACCTTGACCTAGCCCCCTGCAAGAGGGAGCTGACAAGATAAACCGGGTGCTGCATCATCTTCTTCTTCTGCATCACTTCTCTTGGTCACGCAGGCCCTGTCCTGTCAATGTCAAACCCTGCCGGGGGCCCCGCCTTGCCGGCACCAGGCCCTGTCGGGGGAATTTCTAACTCGCCATTCGCCGGTCCTGCCGTTGCCACTACCTCTTCATCGACCTCCCTCTGCGCCACCAGCATGGTGCTGACCACTTGATTCGTTGCCGCCAGATACAGCAGCAACGGCTCTTGTGGTTTAGGCGCCACCAATACTGGCATAGAGGAGAGGTATTTCTTCAGGTCCTGCAGTGCTGCTTCGGCCTCCGGGGTCCACTCCATTGGGCCCGCCTTTTTCAAAATCTTGAAAAAGGGAAGGGCGCGCTTGGCAGACTTGGAGATGAATCGGCTCATGGCGGCAACGCAGCTAGTGAGCCGAGGCACATCCTTGATCCGCTTGGGCGCCTCAATCTGCTCAATAGCCTTGATCTTGTCTGGGGTCGCCTCGATCCCACGCTATGACACAAAGAACCCGAGAAGTTTGTCGGACGGAACTCCGAAGACACACTTCTCAGGGTTCAACTTAAGGTTGATCTTGCGCAAATTTGCAAATGTCTCCTCCAGATCTTGCACAAGTGTTGCCCTGTCCTTGGTCTTGACCACTATGTCATCCATATATGCTTCCATATTTCTATGTAGCTGGGGCTCAAAACCAATTTGGACTGCTCTTGCAAACGTTGAGCCAGCACTCTTCAACCCGAAAGGCATCCGTAAAAAGCAATACATACCACATGGGGTGATGAATGATGTCTTCTCTTCGTCCTCTCTTGTCATGAAGATCTGATGGTACCCTGAGTAGGCGTCAAGGAATGACAACAGATCACACCCGGCCGTGGAGTCAACAATCTGGTCTATGTGCGGCAACGGGAAAGGGTCCTTGGGACAAGCCTTATTGATATCTGTGTAGTCAATACACAGCCTCCACTTCCCGTTTGCCTTGCGTACCACCACTGGATTGGCCAACCACGTCGGATGGAGCACTCCTCTCACCAAGCCTGCCGCTTCCAACTTCCTGATCTCCTCTGTGATGAACTCTTACCTTTCCAAAGCCTGCTTTTTGACCTTCTACTTGACGGGCCGCGCATGAGGACAGACAGCAAGGTGGTGCTCAATCACCTCCCTGGGAACGCCGGGCTTGTCGGATGCTTGGCATGCAAACACATCGACATTCGCCCGCAGGAAGGTGAGGAGCGCGCCTTCCTATTTGCTGTCGAGCGTGGAGCTTATGGTGAAAGCCCCTCTCGTGCCATCCTCCTTGATGGACACCTTCTTGGTCTCTGGCGATGCAGCTCTGGATTTCTTGCTCTTGCCGGTGGAGCTCTCTGGCACGTCCTTGACGGTAGCGCAACACTCCAAAGAGGTGCGCTTGCTGGAGTGGTGCGGGAGGTCCTGCCGGTCTTCTTCTTCCCTCCCGGGGCTTCAGCGGCAGGAGCAAGTGCCTTGGCGGCAGCTGCTGCAACTGCTTCCCGGTAGAGTAGGTCAGCGCAGATCAGCGTGTCCTTCTTGTCGCAGGGGACGGTGATGATGGTCATCGGCCCAGGCATCTTCAGCGTGTTGTAGGTGTAATGCGACGCGCCATGAACTTGGCTAGTGCTGGGCGGCCGAGGATCCCATTGTAGGGCAAGGGGATCTCAGCTACATAAAAGACAATCCTCTTCGTCTTGTAGTTCAACTCGCCTCCAATCGTCACACGCAACATGACCTTCCCCTTCGGCTGGATCCTTCCTGGGTTGACCCCTTGAAACGTGCACGTCTCCTTGAGGTCTCCGTCGGGAATTTGCAGCCTTTTGATCACAATGGGTGAGATCAAGTTCAGACCGGCCCCGCCGTCAACCAGCATATTTTTCACATTGAGGTTGTGTATCGTTGGTGAAACCAACAACGGCAAACACCTGACCGCAGTTGTGCGATCAGGGTGATCCTCGGCGTCAAAAATGATGGGCGTGCTAGACCACTTCAGCGGCTTTTGAGCATCGAACGATGGCTCCGCTGCTGTGATCTCACGCGCCCACTGCTTGAGCTGGCGGTGGGAAGTGTGCAGCGAGGCACCACCATCGACGCACATGGCCGCCGTAGCCTTCTGAAACTCTTGCTCGCCGGACTCGTCATCCTCGTCATGATCATCGTCTTCCTGCTTGGCCGCCACGCTTCTTGCCGGATCCTTCGGCACCATCCTGACCCTTCTCCTTGTCCCGCCTCTCATACTCGGCCGTTTGCTTTTCGGCAAGCAGCTCGACCTGTCGGCAGTTCTAGAGGTCGTGGCCCTTGGTGCGGTGGATCTTGCAATACTGCCTGTCGGAGCCTCCTGGCTTGTCGGCAGCTGCCAAGGCCCGGCAGGCGGCGCACCCAGCAATCTCCTTGTCGGGGTCGTCTGCCTTGGCCTTCTTGGCAGAGCCGGTGTCGTCGGATCCCTCGACGGCAAGCACGGCCTTGCCCTTGTGTTTCCTATTGCGACGCCGACCCTTCTTCGTCGGGCCGGCGATGTCTTCATCAGTAGAGTCGGTTTCCGCGCCGGCATCCTCGCCGGGGTACTTCCTTCCCTCTTCAGCCCGGGCGCACCTATCGGCCAGAACATAAAGTTCGGCCACATCTTTAACCTTGTTCATCGCCAGCTCTTCACGCATCTTGCGATTGCGCACGTTCTGATGGAACGCGCTAATCACGGCGGCGGGATGAACATCTGGGTTGTTGTACTGCACCCGGCTAAACCTCTATATGTACTTGCGCAGGGTTTCCCCTTCGTTCTAGGGAATGTTATGCAAATCACTAGCCTGGCCATGAGCTTGGTGGCCTCCAGTGAAGGCACCGATGAACTCATGGCACAGATCCGACCAAGAAGAAATGGAATCCGTCGGCAAGTGCATCAAACAAGACATGGCATTGGGTTTCAGCGCCAACGGGAAGTAATTGGCAAGCACCTTGTCGTCGCGAGCTCCAGCAGCTTGCATCGTGATGGTGTAGATGCTGAGGAACTCTGACGGATGGGTCTTGCCGTTGTACTTCCCGCCGACGTCGGGCTTGAACATGCGGTGGGACGGCCACTGGAACTGCCGCAGCTCACGGGTAAAGGCTGGGCAACCCACCTCGTAAGGTAGGCCGCCGGAGCCTCCCGTTGCTGGGTGGTCCATAGCGGGCCCCGCTCGCTTATCTGACTGGTGGCGTGTGTCGCGCCGGCGCTCGATGGTGGTTTGATCGTCTTCATGGGCTCGTTCTCAAAGAACTGGGCGCTGATCGTGGTGGGTCCGTGGGTCGGACGACGCTATGGATATGTTATCACAAGCGTCGTCATGACGGACTGGCACCAGCGGGAACTGGTGCAGGGGAGGAGAGTGCACCGTGGCTGCAGCTCCCTCGGTCCTTCCACCGCTAGCATGCGGTGGCTCGACGGAGCGCCGGCCCGAGGGCCCCGTCGGTCACGGTTCATCTTTGTTTGCGACAGCGACGAGGCTCCGGATGGTGGCTCTCCATTCATCGAGCTTTTCCGTGGCAGGAGGGAAGTCGAGCAGCAGCTGCGCGCGCGCCAAAGCTTCTGCTGGCATGGGTGGCAGCGAAAGCTGCGTGGACCGTGACGTGCTCCAACTTCTAACCATGTTAGAAGGAGCTCTATCACGGCCCGGCGGCTGTGCGCCATTTTCGCCAGCACTTTGGTGGGCATGTTGGCCTCCTCCATCCCGCGAGTGATGCACAGGACTCTTCCCACGGCGGCATCCAGGGTCACCAGCATGGTGACGCTGCTCGTCGCGCACACGCTGGGAAGAGCGTGTCGTGGGCGCCGGTGTAGGCATCTTAGAGGTTGCTGCGCCGCCCGTATGTGGCACAGCGACACCCCTGGAGGGCCCAGCACCGCCTGTGGGGGCCCAGCCCCGTCTTTGGATTTTGCGGTGTGCAGCCCGTCGTCTGGCGCACGAACGACGCCGCTCGCCAGGCTCTGACTGCAAGAGCGATGTTGGTGCTCGCGGGCCGCGGCTCGGGTTCTGTCCGCGACCGGCGCGCTGCTCGCCCGCACTGGCACGGGCCGTTCGGCTCCCGATGAGCCGATCGCCGTGATCGTCTTCTTCTTGGGATCTATGGCGATGAAGAACAGCTAGGCTAACTGCTAGACCAGATTCCACAACTGCGCCACCTACCTGGCGCGCCAAAGATGTCGGTGGGAACGACACCTATGGAATCACTGGGATCCCTTCTACGGTTGGCGGGCGTGAGGTTGTGTAAAGAGCGGGTCTGACAGGAAGCACACGGATCGTTTACCCAGGTTCGGGCCACGAAGATGCGTAATACCCTAGTCCTGTTTTGGTGCATGTATTTGAGTGTTCTTCTGTTCTGGAGCATGCTACGGGGTGCAACTTGCCCAAAAGAGCCGAATCCCTCTCCTGGCCGCCTCGGGCCTCCTTTTATAGGCAAAGGGGGTTGCCATAGTGGCACACAGGAGGTGGAAAGGTCTACAGTTGATAAGCCTATCCTTTGCGACCGTCGGACAAATGCATTTAATGCGCTGCCGACATGCCCCCCTTGCTTTATCGGGGACGGCAAGGAAGCACGTCCCAGCTATCGTCGCCTCGCCTGGCCTTGACACGTGTTCGAGCTGATGAGGCGTCCTGGCGCCATGTTGGCCGGCTACTGGGCTGGCGCGGTGGTGGAGCCTTCACGAAGACCTGCATGCCACCACGCAGGTGCTTGCTGAGTTGGTTGTGCAGGCCGCTCGTTGCGACGCAGGTGCCTGCTCGGCTGGTCGAGCTGGCAGTTGCATGGATGGCGGTGGAGTTATGGCAGATGCGGGCCCTGCTGCCATCCTGTAAGTGTCTCCAGCAAGGGCCTTGTCGGGGCCCCGGCAAGGGTCTTGCCGCGGTTCCATGGTCTTCCCCGGCAAGTATCTTGTCGGGGGTCTCGTGGATTTCCTCGGCTAGGATCACGCCGACGATCGCCATCTTCTGGTCCTCATCTGATCTCATATGCTTATTATCTTGACGAAGATCTGCATGCCACCATAGAGGTGCCTCCCGAGCCTTGGTTCTAATGTGGTTAGTTGGTGGTGTTGGAACCCGTGGGCTCAAGGGTGGCTTGCTCTGCTGGCGTCGGGCAAGTTGCCCCGGCAAGGCTCTTGCCGGGGCTGCGAAGGCTGCCTCGGCAAGGGTCTTGCCGAGGGAGTCCACCTCTCCCTCTTGCTCTTTTGCGTTCTCTAGTCCTGGAGTTGCCTCTGGTCGCCTTATGCCTTTGGCCCCCCTCCTCTGCCTCGCGAGGTGTGGCCGCGGGCGCGGCTCTGACTGCCCGTGCACAAGTAAAGGGGTAAAAAGGAGTGCCCCTACTTTTGTACACCGACAACGTCTTGTATGATTTGAGTCTTTGCTTTTTAGTTTACCACAATCATCCTTGCTATACACACCTTTTGGAGAGACACACATGAGTCAGAATTTATTAGAATACTCTATGTGCTTCACTTATATCTTTTGAGCTAGACAGTTTTGCTCTAGTGCTTCACTTATATCTTTTAGAGCACAGTGGTGGTTTCATTTTATAGAAATTATTGACCTCTCATGCTTCACTTATATTATTTTGAGAGTCCTTTAGAATAGCATGGTAGTTTGCTTTGGCTATAAAATTAGTCCTAATATGATAGGCATCCAAGGTGGGTATAATAAAAACTTTCATATAAAGTGCATTGAATACTATGAGAAGTTTGATACTTGATGATTGTTTTGAGATATGAAGATGGTAATATTAGATTCATGCTAGTTGGGTAGTTGTGAATTTGAGAAATACTTTTGTTGAAGTTTGCAAGTCCCGTAGCATGCACGTATGGTAACCGTTGTGTGACAAATATGAAGCATGAGGTGTTTCTTTGATTGTCCTCCTTATGAGTGGCGGTCGGGGACGAGTGATGGTCTTTTCCTACCAATCTATCCCCCTAGGAGCATGCGCGTAATGCTTGGTTTTTGATGACTTGTAGATTTTTGCAATAATTATGTGAGTTCTTTATGACTAATGTTGAGTCCATGGATTATACGCACTCTCACCTTTCCATCATTCCTAGCCTCTTCGGTATCGTGCATTGCCCTTTCTCACCTTGAGAGTTGGTGCAAACTTCATCGGTACATCCAACCCTCGTGATATGATATGCTCTATCACACAAAAACCTCCTTATATCTTCCTCAAAACAGCCACCATACCTACCTATTATGGCATTTCGATAGCCATTCCAAGATATATTGCCATGCAACTTTCCACCGTTTCATTTATTATGACAAGCGTCATCATTGTCATATTGCCTTGCATGATCATGTAGTTGGCATCGTATTTGTGGCAAAGCCACCATGCATAATTTATCATACATGTCACTCTTGATTCATTTCCCATTCTGGTACACCGCCGGAGGCATTCATATAGAGTCATATTTTTTTCTAGTATCGAGTTGTAATCGTTGAGTTGCAAATAAATAGAAGTGTGATGATCATCATTAATAGAGCATTGTCCCAAAAAAATAAAAAAATAAAGAAAAAAAGGAAAGGCCAAAAAAGGCCCAAAAAAGAAATAAAAGGGATAGTGCTACTATCCTTTTTCCACACTTGTGCTTCAAAGTAGCACCATGATCTTTATGATAGAGAGTCTCTTATTTTGTCACTTTCATATACTAGTGGGAATTTTTCATTATAGAACTTGGCTTGTATATTCCAACAATGGGATACACACCCACTTAGTTTCTTTTGTTGAGCTTTCATACATTTGTAGCTCTAGTGCATCCGTTGCATGACAATCCCTACTCCTTGCATTGACATCAATTGATGGGCATCTCCCTAGCCCGTTGATTAGCCGCGTCAATGTGAGACTTTCTCCTTTTTTGTCTTCTCCACATAACCCCCAACATTATATTCTATTCCACCCATAGTGCTATGTCCATGGCTCACGCTCATGTATTGCGTGAAAGTTGAAAAAAGTTTGAGATTAGTAAAGTATGAAACAATTTCTTGGCTTGTCATCGGGGTTGTGCATGGTGAGAGCATTTTTGTGAGACGAAAATGAAACATAACCAAACTATATGATTTTGTAGGGATAAGCTTTCTTTGGCCATGTTATTTTGAGAAGACATAATTGCTTAGTTAGTATGCTTGAAGTATTCTTATTTTTAGGTCAATATTAAACTTTTATCTTGAATCTTTCGGATCTGAACATTCATGCCACAACAAAGAGAATTACTATGAAAATTATGTTAGGTACCATTCCACATCAAAAATTCTGTTTTTATCATTTACCTACCCGAGGACGAGTAGGAATTAAGCTTGGCCATGCTTGATACGTCTCCAACGTATCTATAATTTTCGATTGTTCCATGCTATTATATTATCTCTTTTGCATGTTTAATGGGCTTTATATACACTTTTATATTATTTTTGGGACTAACCTATTAACCGAAGGCCCAGTGCAAATTGATGTTTTTTTGCCTATTTCAGTGTTTCGCAGAAAAGGAATATCAAACGGAATCCAAACAGAATGAAACCTTCGCGAGGATCATTTTTGGAACAAACGCAATCCAGGAGACTTGGAGTGGACATCAAGGAAGCAACGAGGCGGCCACGAGGTAGGAGGGCGCGCCCAGGGGGGTTGGTGCGCCCCCACCCTCGTGGGCCCCTCGTGGCTCCACCGACCTACTTCTTTCGCCTATATATACTCATATACCCTGAAAACATCCAGGAGCACCACGAAACCCTATTTCCACCACCGCAACCTTCTGTACCCGTGAGATCCCATCTTGGGGCCTTTTCCGGTGCTCCGCCGGAGGGGGAATAGATCACGGAGGGCTTCTACATCAACATCATAGCCTCTCCGATGATGTGTGAGTAGTTTACCATAGACCTTCAGGTCCATAGTTATTAGCTAGATGGCTTCTTCTCTCTCTTTGGATCTCAATACAAAGTTCTCCTCGACCTTCTTGGAGATCTATTTGATGTACTTCTTTTTGCGGTGTGTTTGGCGAGATCCGATGAATTGTGGGTTTATGATCAAGATTATCTATGAACAATATTTGATTCTTCTCTGAATTCTTTTATGCATGATTTAAATATCTTTGCAAGTCTCTTCGAATTATCGGTTTAGTTTGGCCTACTAGATTTATCTTTCTTGCAATGGGAGAAGTGCTTAGCTTTGGGTTCAATCTTGCGGTGTCCTTTCCAAGTGACAATAGGGGCAGCAAGGCACGTATTGTATTGTTGCCACCGAGGATAAAAAGATGGGGTTTATATCATATTGCTTGAGTTTATCCCTCTACATCATGTCATCTTGCTTAATGCATTACTCTGTTCTTATGAACTTAATACTATAGATGCATGCTGGATATCGGTCGATGTGTGGAGTAATAGTAGTAGATGCAGAATCATTTCGGTCTACTTGTCACGGACGTGATGCCTATATACATGATCATGCTTAGATATTCTCATAAGTATGCGCTTTTCTATCAATTGCTCGACAGTAATTTGTTCACCCACCGTAGAATATGCTATCTTGAGAGAAGCCACTAGTGAAACCTATGGCCCCCGGGTCTATCTTCCATCATATTATTTTCCTATCAATTTGATATTTCTGCCGCAGTTTATTTTGCAATCTTTACTTTCCAATCTATACAACAAAAATACCAAAAATATTTATCTTATTATCTTTATCAGATCTCACTTTTGCAAGTAGCCGTGAAGGGATTGACAACCCCTTTATCGTGTTGGTTGCATGGTTCTTGATTGTTTGTGCAGGTACTAGGGACTTGCGTGTAGTCTCCTACTGGATTGATACCTTGGTTCTAAAAAACTGAGGGAAATACTTACGCTACTTTGCTACATCACCCTTTCCTCTTCAAGGGAAAACCAACGCATGCTCAAGAGATAGCAGCGTTTAGAATCATTACAATGTAATCTAGATTACTGACTCTAGTGCAAGTGGGAGACTGAAGGAAATATGCCCTAGAGGCAATAATAAAGTTGTTATTTATATTTTCTTATATCGTGATAAATGTTTATTATTCATGCTAAAATTTTATTAACTGGAAACTTAGTACATGTGTGAATACATAGACAAACAGAGTGTCACTAGTATTGAAAGTGCGTTAAGTCGACTAGAGGTGGGTGAATAGGCGATTTTTATGAATTCTTCACACAGGAATTTCAAGGTGAGTAATTTCCTAAGCGAAGAACTACTTGCAGCAGACTAAGTACTCAGATGCATACATGACATAACATAAACATGGACATCATGATGAAATGAAAACAGACACAAAGTACAGGAAGCGTAAGCACAGGATAAAACAGGATGAAGACAAACAGACTGAAGAAATTGAACTGAGGAAATTGAGAAAGTCTTCAGTCAATGTCTTCAAACAGACATGAACAAGCACACAACACAATACTAAGGAATGGAAGGGTTGAGGAAATAGAACCAGTTAGGTCGGTGAAGAAAATGATGTAGACCTGTTCCAACTGCTCTGACAGTTGTACGTCTGGTTGGAGCGGCTAGGTATTTAAACCTAAGGACACACAGTCCTCACCGTATTCTCCTTGAGCTAAGGTCACACAGACCTCACCCAATCACTCGTGGTAAGTCTTCAGGTGACTTCCAAACCTTCACAAACTTGGTCACTCGGCAATCCACAATATCCTCTTGGATGCTCTAGACCATGACGCCTAACCATCTGGAAGATGCACAGTCTTCAAAGGTAACAAGCGTCGGATCCACGTAGGATCAATCTCTTCAGTGATGCTCAATCACTTTGGGTTTGTAAGTGTTTGGGTTTGGGTTTTCCTCACTTGATGATTTTCGCTCAAAGTCCTCAGAGGATGGGATGCTCTAAATGACAAGTGTCAGTTTCTCTAGGAGCAGCCAACCAGCTAGTGGTTGTAGGGGGCAGCTATTTATAGCCTAGGGAGCAGCCCGACATGATAAGACATAAATGCCCTACAATGATATGACCGTTAGGTGGGTAGATATTTTGGGACAGCTGAAGCATAGCACAGCAACGGTCGGAAATTTGACTATCAAATTCCTCAGGGCTATCATGTTCCTCACTTGTAGGCAATCCGCACTGGCGAATTCCTAACTCCTCAGTCAGAACAAATTCCTCAGAGACCAAAAGATCTTCGTTTGTGTCACTGAAGATATTGACTGAACTGCATGAGATTTCCAATGGCTTCACTCGAAGGGATTGGTAGGTGTAGGATTTTGAGATGAGCATCACTTGGAAACTTTTCCTTAGTTTTTCCTCGACCCCCTTTAACAGTACGGTCTTCCCTATGACTCAAGAAAGAGTAAAAGAAACTATGAAAACAAAAGTCTTCACGCTTCATGTTCCTCGCATGAATATCAAGTCATCATGGGCACACCAATTTCTTCATCTTCAAAGTCTTCAGAAATCCAAAGTCTTCAGTTGAAGACGTTCATTTTTAGGGGCCGACTTTCTCTATAAATATCAAACTCCTCATAGACTTATAGACATGTGTACACTCACAAACGCATCATTCCCTTAACCTATAAGTCTTCAATACACCAAAATCACTAAGGGGCACTAGATGCACTTACTATCTCCCCCTTTTTGGTAAGATGACAATATAGGTTAAGTTTTCAATGGGGATAAACATATGAAGTGTAAATACTGATATTGAGGAATTTGATTGCAAGATATAGAAGAACTCCCCCTGAAGATGTGCATAGTGAGGAATTTGCTTTTGAAGCAATGCACATTTGAAGAGTAGAATCATGGAGATCTCCCCCTATATCTTGTAATTCATACGCGCATTTAACATATGATATTGAAGAATTTGAAATGCACGATGAAAAATGGTGACTGATGTAATTCAGCATGCGTGCATTTGACATATATGAGGAAATAGCATGCAAAAAAACAAAGCAAAAGTATCAGACCACCATCGGGTTTAAGTTTACAACTCGATCCAACAAAGTCTTCAAAAGAACGAGAGTTGTATCTTAGCAAAAAAATGCCCATAAATAGAGACCCGCTTGAAGACTAACTCAAATTTCTCCCCCTTTGTCATCAAATGACCAAAAGGGACGAAAAGTGAGGACTAACGCCCCTGAAGAATAACATCATGAAGTTGATGGAGGAGCGCCAGTGTTGTTGGGGTCGGTTGTAGAAGTAGGGCCTGCCGCAATGTCACACCCAAGATGCGACCCTATCCTAAAGGAACTCGAAGGTCCCACCAAGGATAGAAGCGCATCTTGAAAATGCTTTTGCAAGGTGGATATCATTACATCAACATTACATAATAGATGGGATACATACAAGGCATACAAATGCCGCAAGAATACATCAATACATCAAGCATAAGATCAACATCCGTCTATGGATGAAACACAAACAGAAACTCCAACGACATCCACCCTGCTAGCCCAGGCTGCCGACCTGGAACCTATCCCTTGATCGAAGAAGAGGCAGAAGAAGAACACCAAACGAGAAACATCGCTCCCGCGTCATGATCATCGCAAAACCTGTACCTGCAACTGGTGTTGTAGTAATCTGTGAGCCACGAGGACTCAGCAATCCCATTAGCATGGGTATCAAGACTAGCAAAGCTTAATGGGTAAGGAAGGGGTAAAGTGGTGAGGTTGCAGCAGCGACTAAGAAAGTATGGTGGCTAACTTACGCAAACAAGAGCGAGAAGAGAAGCAAAGGAACGGACGTGAAACTAGCAATGATCAAGAAGTGATCCTGAACTCCTACTTACGTCAAACATAACCCATAAACTGCGTTCACTTCCCGGACTCCGCCGAGAAGAGACCATCATGGCTACACACGCGGTTGATGCGTTTTAGTTAAGGTCAAGTGTCAAGTTCTCTACAACCGGACATTAACAAATTCCCATCCGCCACATAACCGCGGGCACGGCTTTCGAAAGATAGTACCCTGCAGGGGTGTCCCAACTTAGCCCATTATAAGCTCTCACGGTCAACGAAGGATATTCCTTCTCCCGGGAAGACCCGGTCAGTCTCGGAATCCCGGTCACAAGACATTTCGACAATGGTAAAACAAGACCAGCAAAGCCGCCCGATGTGCCGACAATCCCGATAGGAGCTGCACATATCTCGTTCTCAGGGCAACACCGGATGAGACATCCTACGAGTAAGACCAGACCTCGAGTTTCCACGAGGGGGCCCTGCAGTCTACTCAGTTCAGACCAGCACTTAGAGAAGCACTGGCCCGGGGGGGTTAAAATAAAGATGACCCTCGGGAGCGCGACTCCCAAGGGAAAAAGGCTAGGTGAGGCAAATGTAAAACCAGGTTGGGCCTTGCTGCAAGAGTTTTATTCAAAGCGAACTGTCAAGGGGGTCCCATAAATCACCCAACCGCGTAAGGGACGCAAAATCAAGGAACATAACACCGGTATGTCGGAAACTAGGGCGGCAAGAGTGGAACAAAACACCAGACATAAGGCCGAGCCTTCCACCCTTTACCAAGTATATAGATGCATTAATAATATAAGAGATATTGTGATATCCCAACATAAACATAAACCAACATGGAGCAATCTTTATCTTCACCTGCAACTAGCAACGCTATAAGAGGGGCTGAGCAAAAGCGGTAACATAGCCAAACAATGGTTTGCTAGGAAAGGTGACAAAGGTTAGAGGTGGTTTCATGGCAATTTGGGAGGCTTGAAGAGCAAGTGAATAGGTAGCGCAGCATAGCGATAGAACGAAGCAACTAGCATAGCAATGATAATAATGAGATCCAAGGTGATGGTCATCTTGCCTGAAATCCCGCTAGGAAGAAGAACGAGTCCATGAAGAAGATGAAGCCACGAAGACGAACGAAACCTCACGATCGCAACGACACGGGAACTATCGAGAAGAAGTACAACAACAAGGTAAACACACAACACATAACAAGGCATGATGCACAACCAAGCATGATGCATGACAAAGCTACATGAAACTACTCATGGCAAGAGATGATGCATACAAGAGCAACACATCAAAGCAAGTTTAAATGAGGCCGGAAACAACATATAACAATTCCGGTAAGTCCTCATATGCAAAATTCGAAATTGGTCCAGATCTGAATAACCTTATGTTCAATTTGTTAAACAGCAAGTTAAAATGCACCAAGATGATCTACACGAAATTCTAGTCAAGTTACATATAAAGTTCATTAGATTCGGAGCTATGGCCTAGAAGATATGAGCAAAACAAGTTAAACATGTCATTGATGCAAAATGCATTCGAAAATCAAGCAAACACCTCAAAACAATGATGCAACAAGGGAATATGAAACTACATGCAAAACTAAGCAAGTTTCATATAGAGCATGCTCAAAACAGAGCAACGGTGCAACACATACACTCCAAACAAGATATAGCAACAATCTGTCCAAAACAGCAACTAGGCATCTAGCAAGCATCAAAACAAAATGCTACAGCAACTCAACATGAAAACAAAAGGCATGTACATGATGTACAGGTAAAGCATGAAAAAACATGAACACTGAGCTATCTCCAGAAATCACTAGAACATGCTCAAAAGGACTTGGCGAGATTGCAAATAATAACAGATTCACAGACTTGGCAGAAATCACTGGACATGGCAGAACTAACATCAGGTTGCAAAGTTTGGAGCTATCAAACAACATGCTACAGGAACAGATCATAGGAAACAAAGGCATGGAATGAATGTACTAATTGCATATAACAAAAGTCCCTTACTGATCACGAGCCAAAAAGGCACATAAGATATGATGGCACCCATGTAAACATAGCAAGTTTTATTAACAGCTTCAGACTTAGAAAAAAAACAGAGCATGGCAGAAATAACGATAAGTAGGCATGTTGGTGAGCTCGAACCACTCACTACAGATCATTACATGGCATGGCAAGGTAACCAGCAGTAAGAAGGCATAAATATGAAGCTAAGCATGGCAATCGCATAGTCATAGGGTGCATCGATCACTGGTAACCACCATGGAAAAATTGATTAACATGTAAACAATCTGCCAGGAACATTTTATAGCAAACGTAGAGCAAGATAACAACAAGCTACAACATGCCATAAATGCAAACAAGGGTATGGATGGATAGAGCATAACATGTATAACAAAACACCCTTAGTGAACATCTCCAGATCATGCATAGAATGACATGTAGCAGCAGGTTTACATGGCATCACAACACAATAGACTCCGACTTAGCAGAAATGACCAAGTCACAGAAATCAGCAACATCATGGAGGCTAATTTGCATGCTTGTGCTAGTCACCACATAGATCACAAAAATACAAGACAAGCACCACTGTATAGATGGCGTGGCGTAGTTCAAAACACCTATAGAGCTCATGCTCATAGGATGCACACATAAAATGCAATGAAAAAGACAAATCACCAAGTTATGATAACAGACAGCAGTTAACATCATATAGCACTCTTGCAACGATGATAAGGGCATCAAGATAATCTCAAACAAGCATGGCACAATGGAACAAAATGATGAGCATCTCACAGTGAACATTTCGACATATTATATGCATGAATCGGAGCACCGAGCACGAAGTTATGGCATGATGAATAGGGCAACATAATGCAACAATTCGGGACTTAGCAGAAATCAAAGGGAGGGGAAAGTCAACCTTCGGGGATCCGGATCTGGAGGGTTCATCGGCGCGGTCGCCGAGGATGGCCGGAGAAGAGGGAGACAACGGCCGGTGTGGTCGGGGGGAGGCGCCGGAGGGAGTCGGGGCCGGCCGGATCCGGGCAAGGGCGAGGCGCGGCCGCCGGTGGCGCGGACGGGCGCGGGCTCCGACGCGGAGGCGAGCTCGCCGGAGTGGAGGCGGCGGGCGATGGCGGGTGAGGCGCGGCCGGCTGGAGGTCGACGCGGCGGGGCGCGCTTCAGCGGCGGGCGGAGGGAGCCGGCGGGAGGCGGGAGGCGCTCGGCACGGGGCGCCTCGGGCGACGGCGGCGGATGGGCCCGCGCGGGCCCCGGATGGGCTCCGCGGGCCGCGGCGGCGGAGGACGGCGGAACGCCATGTGGCGCGCTGGGATTGGCACGGGGGCGGTGGCGCGGTTCGTCCGGTGGGCGGCGGACATGTCCGGCGCGGTGAGGGAGGAGTTTTAGGGTTTGGAATGCGCGAAATCCGGGGGGAGCACAAATATATAGGTAGGAGGAGCTAGGAGAGTCCAAATGAGGTGCGGTTTTTCCCACACGATCGTGATCGAACGACCGAGAGCATGGAGGGGGTTTGGATGGGCTCAAGGGCTGTGGTGAAGAGGAGCTGGACTGCAAAGAGAGAGGGGTTTCGGGCTACGCGGTTAACCGTTGGGGTATCAAACGACCTCCAAATGGAACGAAATTTGACGGGCGGTCTGTCGGTGCTATACCAAGGCCACTCGGCAAATCTCGACCTATTCCGAGAACGTTTTTCTCCCGCTCACGAAAAGAAAAACAGAGGGGTGCAACAGGTGCGGCGAGAGTGTCGGATCGCGAAACAGACAACGGGGAAAAGGACCGGATGCAAGTTTTGAAAAGCATGCAGAGAAAAGCAGATGATGACATGGAAAAATGCAACACGCAAGCAGATGACATGGCAACAACGACGAATAACTAGAAGACACCTGGCGCATCTGATCCGGGGCGTTACATAGGGCCTGCCGCAGTGTCGTCCAAATCTTCATGCTCATCAGTATCGCGCGATGAAGAATATGAGCTGGCCACTAAGGAAGGAACTTTGACTTTCTTGAATTTCTTCGCTGGTGGTTGAGACAAGTCAAAGTCCTGCTTGAGACCCATTTGCTTCAGATCTTCTTCACCATAAAGATGAGACAGAACAGCCTAGGCGCAATTGAATACTTCATGGAGGTAGAAGTGGTTCTTCTTCACTGCATTATGTGAAGCAGTCATGTTGTGAAGAATGGAACCAAACTGGCGCTTAACCCATTTGTGGTTATGATCAATCTTCTGGTGAAGACTGAGGAGAAGCTCACGATCAGTCATCACCCTTGGAGCTGTGCCTTGAGGATTTTGCTTTGAGGCATTGGCGGCAGAGTCATGAGTGGTAGAGTCATCATTGGTGGAGTAAGATGCAGCTTTGCGGAACTGACCATCCAATGGACGAATGCCTTCATCAATAACAACAGTGGTGTTGAGGATATAGCTACTGGTGTAACCCGCCCAGGATGGGCCGGGTTACGTTGCGACAGCTCTTCATTCAGAAGCCTAAGGACATATTAAGGATGGCGGTTTAGTAATGAGCCTAAGGCCCAGAGGCGACTTAAGGCCTATAGTGTTAAACCGCCGTTATGGCGTGACTTGTAGTGTAAGGCAAGAATAGTTAAGAGTCTGAGCCGGACATTGTTCATGAGCCGGCCGGGACTCTGAGAGCCGCTGGGCGTAAACCTCTCTATATAAAGGGACGACCCGGCGGCGGTTCAAGACAGGCAACATCAGATCGATAACCAGGCATAGCGGTTTAGCTCCCTGGTCATCGAAACCCTAAGTAATTCCACCTCAACTAGAGTAGGCTTTTACCTTCACCGTAAGGGGCCGAACCAGTATAACTCTTGTGTCCTTTGTCCCGTTTAACCCCTTTAAGCTTCCTTGTTGCGATGGCTCCACGACTAAGTCCTTGCATGAGGACATCTGCCATGACAATTCCACGACAGTTGGCGCCCACCGTGGGGCCAGCGCACGGTGGATTTGAGTTCTTGAAGGGCAGCTTCGAAGGGCTCAAGGGATACGCCGTGGGCCGGATGACCAAGAGTCGTCGCGGCAAGCTCTACATCAACGACGCAGGCTGGGGCCCCGACGCCTGCTCAATCGAGTACGGGTACCGGGTCCCCTTCGGCGGAATCCACGTGTTCATCGGCAAGATCGGTGAGCCGGGCCCTGAGCCGGACGTCGGCACCGACCTCACCGAGACGGCTCAGCATGCGAGACCTGCCCGGGCTCTGCCCGCCTTGAAATGTGCTTTCGTGGGATGCATCCACGGAGGACTCTCTGAAGGATCTAGATCTAGCAATGAGACGGCCATCGGCTCTGATGAGGGATCATCCACAGGTGAGACAGACTTGTTGTATCAACTTCAAGACGGCAGGCTCGGGGGTTGTTCCGATGGCAACAGTATTCCAGACCCCTTTGAGCCGCCAAGCCGGGTTGGAATCTTCATGGCCGGCACGCAACCTGTGCAAAACTCCGCCGCTGGGGCAGGAGGCCCTGCGCACTCGCCGGCTCAGGTGCTGATGGATCTTACGGATAAGATGACTGCCCTGCTAACCGCCACGGTCGTCCCGGCGGATCAAGCTCAACATGATGCGGAGGTGGCATAGTTGAAACTGGATATAGCACGAGCTAAGGAAGATCTAGCAGCGGAGGGGATCAGGATGGCTGCGGAACGGGCGGCTCTAGACGCCCAGACTCAACTGATTCAGGCGCAGTCTTTCCGGCTCACGATGGATCAGAACGCATCCAATGAGATCATGAGAAGGACGCATCAGAAGGCTCAATCTCGACTCCCTCCGGTTTACAATCCTCGAAACCTCTTCCACACGCCTGGTGCAGGGCCCAGTAACCCGCCAGAAATCACGGCACCCGGGGCTGGAATGCCGGTTCAGCCGCAAGTGATGGGGCCCCCCGAGTGAATACTGGCCACCTCAATACGTACCAATACCACCGGGTCATTATTCTAATCCATTGGAAAACATGATCACTGCGGCGGCGCGACTAGCGGCTCTCCCAGTTGAGGGCGACTCTCCGACGGCGGTCAAAACCCGCCGGGTCAGAGAACTTCTTCAGACGGCTCTGGCGCAACAGGAGGCATATTCATATAGCCGGGGCAGGATTCATTCGACCCCTCGTCCAAGACGGAGCCCAAGTTATAGCAGACACATGGTTTCAGCGACCGGCTCAAGCAACGTACGGCGCCATGACTTGCCAGCTGGCCATGGCCCGGCGCATAATGGAGCCTTTAACGCATTAGACCAAGACAGAGCATGTCAAGAGGCGGAGCAGGCGGCTCAGCTGACAGCTTACCAACCCCTCCCGGTTTATCCAACGGCCTCTATCGAGGCAGGCATAGCTACGAGGACCGGAGGTGTCCCCTGTCTGGTGCCGGCTCTCCGTAACGAACGTCTGCCCAAGGATTTCAAAGGACCTAGGAAGGTACCTAATTACACGGCGGATTTACAGCCCAGAGCATGGATCGAGAGCTACGAGATGGCTATGGAATTGCTGGAGGTCAGCGAAGCGGCAATGGTCAAATACTTCACCATGACGTTGGATGGGACTGCCCGCACTTGGTTGAAAGGACTGCCACCTAATTCGATCAGGTCATGGGCAGAGCTAAAAGCCCGGTTCATCCAAAACTTCAAAGATACATGCAGGCAATCTATGTCAATTGTGGATTTGACTAACTGCAAGCAACAAGAGGGCGAGTCTACAACCCATTGGGTACGCCGGGTCAAAGAGATAATGCATTCGTCTGATAAGATGGATGTCGGCTCTGCAGTCTGAATGTTGGAGCAGAATTGTCGTTTTGCGCCCCTGAAGATGAAGCTCGGGCGGCTCAAGCGCGATTGCAATGATATGGGTACGCTGATGGCGGCTCTGGTTAAGTACGCCGACTCTGATAGTACCAAGGATCCCACGTCTGATGATGAAAGGACAGGGAAGGGAAAAAAGAATGGCAACGGCAAGGGCCCTCAGCATAACCCGGCGAACCAAGGAGGTAACAAACATAAGGGTGATAGCAGTATGGAGTTTGTGGCCAACACCAATACGCAGGGTAACAGCCATCGATGTAAGGGGAGACCACCTCCCCGATCCGGCGGGTCAGGCCCGACGCTTGAGCAATTGTTGAATGAGCCCTGTCCATGGCATGGCTCTAGGGAGAAGCCGGCCACTCATTTATGGAAAGACTGTGCAATCATGAAAGCCTTCAAAAATTCCAATGCTTTTAATGGCAACAATGGGCAGGGCGGCGGCTTAGGCACCGGCGGCTTTCATGGCCCGGGCGGCGGCTCAAATTCCAATTCTCAGAATTTTCAAGGTAATCAAGGGGGTTTTAATCAGCAATCTGGCCAGGGTAATCAGCAGCAGCAGGGGGGATACCAAACCAATCCAAAGCAGCTCAATAGTGGACAGTATCATGTGTTTACTACTAGTCTGTGCAAGCGAGACCAGAAGCTTCATAAGAGGGCTGTGAATGTTGTTGAGCCGGCGGTTTCACGTTATTTGAGATGGTCTGAGCAGCCTATTGTATGGAGTAGGGAAGATCACCCTCCCCGGATTGATAATCCGGGTCACCTGGCCTTGGTGGTGGCTCCTCAGGTTGGGGGGTATAAATCCACTAAGGTGCTCATGGACGGAGGCAGTAGCATCAACATCCTCTATTATTAGACCTTCCATCGTATGGGGTTGACTGATAAAAACCTCAACCAGTCCAACACTATTTTCCATGGTGTGGTGCCCGGTAAGTCGGCGTATCCAGTTGGTAAGATCGAACTGGAAGTAGCCTTTGGAGATGAGTACAACTACAGGGTGGAAAAACTGACCTTTGAGGTGGTTAAAATAAGAATTCCGTACCACGCTTTATTTGGGCGGCCGGCTTACGCCAAGTTCATGGCACGGCCGTGTTACGTATACTTGCAGCTCAAGATGCTGGGTCACAATGGGACCATTACAGTTCATGGCAGCCGAAAGATAGCCTTGGAGTGCGAGGAAGGTGACGCTGCTTACGCTGAATCTGTTTGTGCAACAGAGGAGTTGAAGTTTTACAAGGATAATGTTGACCCGGCAGATATGACGTCTTTGAAAAAGCCAACCACGGAGCATGAGCCAGTAATGAAGTTTAAGTCGGCCGATGAGACTAAACTTGTTGACTTTGTTCCAGGTGACTCATCTAAGCAGTTCAGCAGCAGTGCCAATCTGGATCCTAAATAGGAAGGCGCGCTCATCGAGTTCATCCGTGAGAACCGGGACATCTTTTCATGGAAACCTTCTGACATGCCAGGTGTACCAAGAGAACTCGCTGAGCACACTCTCAATATTGATCCAAAATTTAAGCCAGTCAGGCAATTCCTCCGGTGGTTTAATGAGGAGAGGCGGAAAGCCATTGGTGAGGAAGTAGCCCGGCTCTTGGCGGCCGGGTTTATCGTTGAAGTCTTTCATCCAGAATGGTTAGCTAACCCGGTGCTAGTGCTCAAGAAGAACGGCACCTGGTGTATGTGTGTGGACTATACGGATTTAAACAAGGCTTGTCCGGCTGATCCTTTTGCTCTCCCCCGTATTGATCAAATTATTGATGCTACGGCGGGTTGTGAGCATTTAAGTTTTTTAGATGCTTACTCTGGATACCATCAGATCAAAATGGCAGTTAAGGACCAAGAGAAGACGGTGTTCATCACTCCCTTTGGAGCCTTCTGTTATGTGTCTATGCCTTTTGGGCTCAAGAGTGCACAGGCGACTTACCAGCGGTGCGTGCAGAATTGTCTCCATAATCAGATTGGGCGCAACGTTCATGCTTATGTGGATGATATTGTGGTAAAATCCAGAGAGAAGGAACCTTGGTAGATGATCTGAAAAAAACCTTTGATAATCTCCGGGTCTACAAGATGATGCTTAATCCGGCCAAGTGTGTTTTTGGTGTTCCTGCAGGCAAGCTCTTGGTTTTCTGGTTTCTCACAGAGGCATTGAGGCTAACCCGAAAAAGATCAAGGCAATCACCTCTCTGGCTAAGCCGGCGTGCATAAATGACGTCCAGCGTCTGGCGGGTCGCATCGCTGCTTTGAGTCGGTTTATAAGCCGGTTGGGCGAAAAAGCCATGCCACTATATCAAATGATGAAGAAAACAGATGACTTTGTCTGGAATGACGCTGCTAATGCTGCTTTTGAGGATTTGAAAAGATAGCTAGCTGAGCCGCCAGTCCTTGCTGCTCCTATCGATAAGGAGCCCTTGTTGTTGTATGTAGCCGCTAACACACGAGCCGTCAGTGTGGCTGTGGTGGTGGAGCGTAAGGAGGCGGGTAAGGAACATCCGGTTCAGCGGCCGGTTTACTACGTCAGTGAAGTACTTATTGAGTCCAAGCAATGGTATCCACATTGGCAGAAGCTTGTTTATGGGGTGTTCATGGCAAGCCGGAAGCTTAAGCATTATTTCCAGGGCCACCCTATCACTGTGGTTAGTTCGGCTCCCCTAGGAGATATCATCCAAAACAGAGAAGCCACAGGAAGAGTTGCTAAGTGGGGCCATAGAACTTGGGCCTCATGGTCTAAAGTACGTGCCACGCACTGCTATCAAATCTCAAGCATTGGTGGATTTCATCAATGATTGGACAGAGCTGCAGGTGCCTGAAGAGAAACCGGATAATACATACTGGACTATTCACTTCGATGGGTCCAAGCAATTGGAGGGCTCGGGGGCTGGAGTCGTGCTAGCTTCCCCTCGAGGTGACAAATTTTGTTATGTCCTACGGTTGATGTTTCCCTGTACTAACAATGCAGCTAAGTATGAGGCCTTGCTCCATGGTCTTCGGATGGCTAAGGAGATGAGCTTAGGCCGGGTAAGATGCTTTGGTGACTCAGATTTGGTGGCCCAACAAGTATCAGGCAAGTGGGATTAAAAGGATCCCCTCATTGCGGCTTATCGCCGCGAAGTAGATGCCATTGCTGGACATTTTCAGGGTTACCAAGTAGAGCATATTGATCGCAGCGAAAGCCGGTGCCGCCTAATACTTTCTTGGATACTCTGCATAACCCTTCTGTCAAGTTTCCTACAGAGGAAGACTTGGCTATTCTTGACCCAGAAGCACAGTTGGTGGCGGCTCTCCACGTTATCCCAGATTGGACAGTGTCGTACTTGGCTTACATGACCCGGGGAGAATTGCCTAAGGATGAAACTTTAGCCAGACAAATAACCCGGCGGTCTAAGTCAATGGTAATTGTCAATGGCGAGATGCATCATCGCAGTGTCACGTGAGTTTTTCAGCGTTGTGTCTCCTCTGGGGAAGGTCAAGAAATTCTACATGAGATTCACGAGGGGGATTGTGGCCATCATGCCGGCTCAAAATCCCTTGTGGCCAAAGCTTTTCGTCATGGTTTTTATTGGCTGACGGCTCATGCTAATGTAGAGGACTTGGTCAGTAAGTGTGACGGTTGTCAGAAGTTCTCAAGACGGGCTCACGTGCCGGCTCAAGAGTTGAGGATGATTCCAATCACTTGGCTGTTTGCAGTCTGGGGGCTTGATATGGTTGGGCCTTTCAAAAGGTCCAAGGATAAGAAGACCCACCTCTTGATGGCGGTTGACAAGTTCACAAAGTGGGTTGAGGCAGAGCCAGTTAGTAAGTGTGACGCAGCCACGGCGGTCCAGTTTATAAAAAGGTGATATTTCGCTTTCGTTTTCCACACAACATTATAACTGACAATGGTACCAATCTGTCTAAAGGCGCCATGGAGGAATTTTGTCAATGAGAGCATATTCGGCTTGATGTTTCATCAGTGGCTCACCCTCAATCCAATGGTCAAGCTGAGAGAGCCTATCAGGAAATCTTGAAGGGCATCAAGCCCCGGCTTTTGGTTCCTTTGCAACGGACGCCGGGTTGTTGGGTGGAGGAGTTACCCTCCGTATTATGGAGCATCAATACTACTCCTAACAGGTCTACGGGTTACACGCCTTTCTTCATGGTTTATGGAGCTGAGGCGGTTCTCCCTAGCGACATCCGTCATGATTCGCCTCGAGTAGCGGCTTATGTTGAGGCGGATAATGAGCAAGCCCGTCAAGATGCTCTTGACTTGTTGGACGAACAGCGTGACGTAGCAGCAGCTCGCTCGGCGATTTACCAACAAGACCTGCGCCGCTATCACAGCCGCCGGGTTAAGTCCATGGCCTTTCAGGAAGGTGACTTGGTGCTCCGGCTCATCCAGGATCAAACAGATGCACACAAGCTATCCCCACCATGGGAAGGGCCCTTTGTGGTCAGCAAGAACTTGCACAACGGGTCATACTACCTCATCGATGTTCGGGAGCACAAAGATTCACGTAAGTCGGAGGAGGAGACCCGCCGGCCGTGGAATATAGCTCAGCTTCGGCCTTATTACACTTGAGCCACCGGCTCTCATAATGTACATATTTCTATAGCCATGTATATATTGTGATAAATAATAAAGCAGGACCTCTGTCCTTTTTTCCTTCAAAGTTAAATGTGTCATTGTTATTTTCATTGTAATATTACATGGTCACTTGGAGGTTGATCCGGCTTATGATCGTATTCGAATCTAGCCGTTAAATATATGATCACTTGGGGGCTTCCTGTTCAAACATAGGTCATATTCGAACCAAAGAGAACATAGTTGTCGACGCCCGCTTGATTGGCATATTGCCGAGCTCATTGGGGAAAACGCCTCTGGCACTGGGGCACACTCCTCTTCTATCGGGGGAAGCGGGTTGACCAGACGATGAATGCGCCCTTCTTGGTCAGGCCTCAGTGGTCTGCCAATGGCGATCCGAGGATTTAAATCAGCGAGGCTCTGGAGATAACCCATTACCCGCTGAGTTAAACGCTCTTGGGCGATGAAGTACTGGGCAAGGTTGGCCAGTACTGGATCTCTCTCAATGCGCCCACCGGGGAAAGATGCAACTTCTCCGGGTGCTGCACGGCTCGGAAAATAATAGTACCCTCGCTCACTAGCGTAGGGCACCGCGAATCGAAGGCGGGTGAGCGCCTCGTACGCAGCAGCTTCTATGGCCATCTGTGGAGTCGGCATGGATTTCCCCACGAAGGAGACTTCCGTTGGATCTTGGTTTGGGTAGGCGGGAGGGATGTGCACCACTGCCCAATATTTTGAGGTGGATGGAGTGATCCTCGATTTGAGCAACTCGTACTGGGGTGGACGGGTGGCGCTCATAGTACTGCAGGTAAAGTCCCACAATAATTTGACAAAACTGCCGGGGGTTGCGTCTGGGGTTCTCAGATAAATACTGGGGGTCGACATGGCAAGGAATGGCTGTGGGTGCTGCGCACAAGGTGAGGGGTGCTCGGCAAGGTCACGGAGTGGCCTTTATATAGCACCGGGGCTGGGGTATCTACCGGGGTGAAAGGCGACTGGCTGACGATCCTGTACTCGGGTCAAAGCCACAGATATACATATCACATAAAGGTGACGCATTACTGTGGGCGTTGACGGGGTTGGTCTAGGTGGCTGCGCCCAAGAAAATAAAAAAAATGCAATTGTACGCCAACGTACACATGCATAGCTACTACTGCAAAAAAAAATAAGAGCGCTCAAACAGACAGCATGCAACAAAAGCGATACAAGGCCACACATTAGAAAGCGTAGGGAAACTAAGGCTCGATATAACTTTGAGCGACTTAGTCTACTTCGTTAATGTCCAAATGGGCTGGCCTTGCGGACGCCGATGCTTCTCCACCGTTCTCACCGTCGGGATTTGCTGGTTGAGGCTGAGGTGCTGCAGGGTCGGGGAGATGGTGATGACCATCCCGGGGGTTGTTGGCCCAAATCCCGTTGGAATGAGTTTCCAAAAGGCGATGAAGCGCTTCTGGGGTCACCAAAGTGCTCTGGTGGATGGCTGGAGCAGACCTTGGGGGATCGATCGGGTGTCCGAACAGCACGACTGGGTTGTTGGTGTCGGGCTCCGCTTCTCTCCTTGCCGGGGCTCGGCGAACCAGCTCTCCACGAGCTGCGATCAGGTCCAGAGTGACCTGGTCGAACAGTTGCTCTAGTGCGCTTACATAGCGCACCAGATGCAGCAGCGCAGGATCCGTCTCATGGTCTCCGTTGGCAACTTGGGGCGGCCTACCATACCCGTCACGACTGGGGTAGTAGTAGAACAAGCGACAGTTAACTCTGGGCGACAAGTGCCGGAGTTGAACTATAGCTTCTCGGGCTGCCAGTTGGATGGCTTGTGGCTCAAAGGAAGTTGTCCTGCGAGTGAACCTGTAGGGGCGTTCTGGCGACAGACCCCTACCGTAGATGTGCACAGTGGCCCAGTACTGACGGCTTTCACCGTACATGGGTCCTTGGTACACAACATACTCAGGAGGTTCTTCTAACGCGTAGGAACGGCGGGTGAGGTTTGCGAGCACGGTCACAAAACCTCCAAGGTTGGTCGCTGTGGTCTCATTGTGAACAATGGGGCCAGGCATCGTGGCTGGGTTTGCGTAAAGAGGCTGTGCTGTGCCGTGGCTAGCGTGCCCTTTTTATAGGAAAAGGGGACGGAGTCTTCCTCCGCACGCTTGCGATAGAGACGGGTTGGACGTCGGTCACTGGCGCGTGATCGACGTGCTAGGTTGATAGGTTGGGCACCGTCCGCCGAAAAGGCGTCGGGTCACTGTGGAGCTACCTTACGCGGGAAGCTTGACCGGGGTCAGGCTAAGGTCTGATGGTTTGGGATAACCTGGGTTTATTGACCTGGCTAAGATAGGATTAGCCAATGGTCAGCCTGGCTCTGATACCAAGTCTGTCACGACCGGATTTTTGGGATATAAAATCCCAGAAAAACGGCCTGTGTGCTCACCAGCCCCAGGATTACTGTTAGCTGATGAGGTACCAACTTGATACAAGAATTCCAAGCAAGGAACAAAAATATGTAGTACAAGACCATTTAGGCCTGGGAGTACAACACTTGGTTTCTAATAGTTGAGGGCGGAAGCGGTTGGAAACATCTGCGTCTATGGGACTCCATTTCCCACAAGAACAGCTGACCAGGATAACTCCTATCTTCGCGAGGCTGCAAACGTCAACAGCGTGGGTTCCGAGGTTGTCACCGCGATGCTTAACTCCAAGCAAGGAATCTGGCCAAGACAATAGCTAGGGACAAGCCAGTGAGTACGTTTGAATGTACTCGCAAACATTAAGAACACGGGTATAATATATCAAACATGCTCTGGGTTAAATAAAAGATCACGCATCTGCCACGAAGAATACGAAAGACCAAGATGCACCCATGTGGTAAAAATAATTCAAAGGAAAAATACTGGGTGCCAAGCGAGTGTCTGAATGACTCCTCGAGCGGAAAATGCAGAAATAATAATACTGGTGCCAAACGAGTGTCTGAATGACTCCTCGAGCGGAAAATGCAGAAATAATAATACTGGTGCCAAACGAGTGTCTGAATGACTCCTCGAGCGGAAAATGCAGAAATAATAATGCCGCAGTCGGGCGTCGGGGCGACACCACCTAAAGGGCTTATAAGAGAATAATCACAGTGAATATCCATGAGGTAGGACCGTCCCAGGGATACTCAATAATATACATAAAATAAATGGTTAGTCCATAATAATAAAGATCATAATCCAAAGGTGCCATAATCATAAACAATATTTAGTACAGTCGTTTCTCCATCCGAAAACCGATAATTCAGTCAAGTCGTATCTCCATCCGAATACCGCTACTGAGCTCTAGTTAAACCGTTCTCCATCCGAATACCTTTACAGAGTTCTAGTTAAATCGTTCTCCATCCGAATACCGTTATCAAGATTTAACCCAGACTGTGGTCCTATACTCAAGAACATGACTATCCAACAGGATGTATCCTCTGCAGAGGGAGTACCATTTTCCACGAGTAACGGGATTACTCAGTCCCTCGGGACTAATTCCGTCTACGGTCTTTTGATTGAAAACACGCCTGACCTGCACACACCAGCTTAACTCACCAGTGCCTGGAATCACCCACGACACCTGCCAAGCAAAACTCTAAGTGGGGAGGCTACAACCTCGACGTAGCATGGGATCACAAAATTTATACCGCGCGCAAACTGGGGAAGCTATCCCCTTCGGCTACAACCGAAAACACCCATGCCCCCGGACCGAATGACAGGCTTTAATCCGTGGCCACGGGACCTTCATCACGGCCTCTCTGTACGGTGTGTGCTTTGGAAAGGGGTTGACAACCTACTGAACCATACCCTGTCCCCTGCAGGGACAAGTGGTGGTACCGACAAAAGGAAGCTACTGAACAAGACTCGGTCTACAACCGACTCAGGTGATCCAAGTATCCACCAACAATATTACCACTAGTGAAATAAATCACCACTCCTCGAGCCTCACCATGCTATGCCGGGCATACTCGTCACAACGAGGGATTAGGGACAAGCTCGTGTCTACCCAAGACCACGACTTTCCCGCTTCCTACCGGTGTGCAAGAGAAGCTCACGAGGGCGATCCAAATCCTCAGGGTATCCATTGCTGGCCACAAACAACTCCAAAGTGCACTCATGCACGAGACTACATCGATACATAAACTGTCACTTATACTCCAAGACAAAAGGTGATGTGATCGTATCCAAACACCACAACAAATATTATGCCAGATTTCAGAAATGCTTGCCTTCAAGAGTATGCAAAGGATGCACTTATTGGAAGCTTTCCTTTTCCTCCAAAATCCTATTTTGCAAAATACACAAATACAAATATTTCAAACACAGTACCAAAACCTGTCTCAAATATTTTTGAAATAAATCTTAAAATAAACTAGATGAAATTTGAGAGAGGTAGGAAAAAGAATCAACTCATTTGGAGTTTTATTTTAAAAGTTATAGCCAGTCAAAGTTTGGTCAAATCTGTTTTTAAATAAAACCAGAAAAAAGGAAAACGCTTCAGCAGAAATACGCTTTCGCAGCAGAGGAAACGCACTCGGGGGTTTGCGCCTCCACTTAAACAGAGAGAGGGCGCTGCGCGGGTCACTGACAGTGGGTCCAGAGGGCCCACTGGTCAGGTTTGACCGTTCTCCCTCTCCCTCCTTTTCTTCTCTTCTGCCCGACAGGAGCGGGGCTCCGGCGATCGCCGGCGATGGACGGTGGCTCCTCGGGGGCATCTCTGGGCGGGGATGGAACGGCTAGACCGAGGCGGTCCTTTGGGTGGTTGAAGGGTCGACGGAGGTGGCAGGAATCGCCGGCGGCGAGCTCCGCGGCGGAGGGAGGCTACGGTGGTGAAGTGACTATGTTGCTCCGGTGGCCTCCGACCGAAGCTGGGTAGCTGGGCAGCTCCGCAAGACTACGGGGAGGTTCTTGGTGGCGCTGGATTGGCAAAAGGGTGGCCGGCGGCGACGAATCGCGCTGGGGCTTGGCGGCGGCCGAGCTGGCCGGAGTTGGGGGAAACGGTCCTCTCCGGTCGATCTACTGCGCGGGGAGCTCTACGGGGGAAGTCTGAAGTCGCGTGAGTGCTCGGAGGGGCTCGGGGACCCTTTCTATAGCGTGACGAGGCTGGCTCCGCGGTGGCAGCAGATAAGATCGCCGGCGACCGCTTTCCTGTAGTTGCAGGGCATCGTGGCGGCGACGAACGCGTTCCGACGAGCGGGGGGATAAGCACGAGCTATTCACAGGGGCAGCTGGCGTGCGCTGGTGGTTTGGGCGGTGCCGTCCGCGGCGGAATCCACTGCCGACGCCGGCGTGCCGCCAAGGGCGCGGCCAGCGGTGCAGCAGGACGCCAGAGGGATCGTGGAGCAGGGGGGCGGCTAGTGCGTGGCTCAGCGATGCAGAGGGAGCCAGGGTCGGGTCGCGTCGAGCGCGGCAGTGCGGCGTGTCGGCGTAGTGCGCGCGCGTGCAAAACGTGCGCTCTGGGCGCGCCCAGAGCACGCACGGCAGGTGCTCGACGGAATGCTAGCATGGTCTAGAGCGCGAGGGTGGAGCTGGCAAAGCACAGATCGAGGGTAGGGGTGGCTAGGAGCTCAGTGGACAAGGTTGATAGGGCTGGGGTACAAGTCCACAATGCAAACCAGGGAGCTTGCCAAAAATGACTGTGCACACCAGGTGTTCGACAGAATGCCAGATGCACATAGGCAACTCCTGGAGTGGCCAAAAACTCCAGATCAGTGCCTCCTTAGACACAGGAGATGGTGGTAGGGTCAGCTTGGCAAAAACAGAAAGTTGATAGTGCAAGTTTTGCAAAACTCCAGTTTTGGGCAGAAAGAAAAGGGGTTTAGAACACTTCAAAACCTCCAATGAGCCCAATCTCCTGGACTTAAGAGTTTGGTAGGGAGGGCTACAAGTAGGAAAAAGCTCAGGGTCATTAGAGCAAGGAAAAATATGGTTGCAGTACAAATCACCAAATTGGACCAGAATGCAAAAGAGGTTGATCCACTCAAATTTTCCAAAGAACATCATTGGGTTTTTGCTTGAATATGAATTGTATGCATCCACTGTCATCTCCAAACACTTGGAAGAATTTTTGAAGAAATATTTAAATGGGTTGCAGTGCAAAAGTGCCTACTGGACCAGATTGGAAAAGTTGGTGTAGAGCTCAAAATCTCCAATGGCCAAGAGGTATTTTTGCATAAAAGTGATGTGGAACCATCACATGACATCCCCAAATTTTGGTGGAATTTTTAAAAGCATTTGTCAAGTGGTTGTAGTGCAAATAGGCCCCAAATGCAAAAGGAAATCATTTTAAAGAAAGAAAGCTTTTTGAATAAATAAATCTTGCAACATTTAAATCCACTGATAAAATAATTGTTTTATTATAGAGAGAAATCAAGTCCAACAATACCTTTGAGGGTTTCTCCCACTAGAGGCAAAAATCCAATATCACAAAAGGCAAAACTTGACAATTGGGAAAAGTTTTATTTCCTGGCAATATTTTAATAAACAAAACAAGGCCAAAAAAAAATTTTGGGTGTCACAACACTACCCCCCTTAAGAAAAAATCTCGTCCTCGAGATTTGTTAAAAGTTGTAACGATGATGCGCGAATAAAAGGTCTATGCCGGCAAAATGCATATATACGCAGCAATAACTCGGGGAAAAGAAATATCCTTGAAAATATGTTGCGAGAGAAGAAGTAATTAAAACAAGGCTAACAGCAGTAACACTGCTCATAAAACAGGAACTAAAGAAAGTCGGATCCGTCGCACGAGGATTTTACGAACATGCTGCAACACATAAATACAAGTACTGGACAATAAATATATCGGAGGAGTTTACATGGAAAACGGTAAAGCGACAGGGTCCTGAGAAAACGCCTCTGGCACTGGGGCACACTCCTCTTCTATCGGGGGAAGCGGGTTGACCAGACGATGAATGCGCCCTTCTTGGTCAGGCCTCAATGGTCTGCCAATGGCGATCCGAGGATTTAAATCAGCGAGGCTCTGGAGATAACCCATTACCCGCTGAGTTAAACGCTCTTGGGCGATGACGTACTGGGCAAGGTTGGCCAGTACTGGATCTCTCTCAATGCGCCCACCGGGGAAATATGCAACTTCTCCGGGTGCTGCACGGCTCGGAAAATAATAGTACCCTCGCTCACTGGCGTAGGGCACCGCGAATCGAAGGCGGGTGAGCGCCTCGTACGCAGCAGCTTCTATGGCCATCTGTGGAGTCGGCATGGATTTCCCCACGAAGGAGACTTCCGTTAGATCTTGGTTTGGGTAGGCGGGAGGGATGTGCACCACTGCCCAATATTTCGAGGTGGATGGAGTGATCCTCGATTTGAGCAACTCGTACTGGGGTGGACGGGTGGCGCTCATAGTACTGCAGGTAAAGTCCCACAATAATTTGACAAAACTGCCGGGGGTTGCGTCTGGGGTTCTCAGATAAATACTGGGGGTCGACATGGCAAGGAATGGCTGTGGGTGCTACGCACAAGGTGAGGGGTGCTCGGCAAGGTCACGGAGTGGCCTTTATATAGCACCGGGGCTGGGGTATCTACCGGGGTGAAAGGCGACTGGCTAACGATCCTGTACTCGGGTCAAAGCCACAGATATACATATCACATAAAGGTGACGCATTACTGTGGGCGTTGACGGGGTTGGTCTAGGTGGCTGCGCCCGAGAAAATAAAAAAAAATGCAATTGTACGCCAACGTACACATGCATAGCTACTACTCCAAAAAAAAAGAGCGCTCAAACAGACAGCATGCAACAAAAGCGATACAAGGCCACACATTACAAAGCGTAGGGAAACTAAGGCTCGATATAACTTTGAGCGACTTAGTCTACTTCGTTAATGTCCAAATGGGCTGGCCTTGCGGACGCCGATGCTTCTCCACGGTTCTCACCGTCGGGATTTGCTGGTTGAGGCTGAGGTGCTGCAGGGTCGGGGAGATGGTGATGACCATCCCGGGGGTTGTTGGCCCAAATCCCGTTGGAATGAGTTTCCAAAAGGCGACGAAGCGCTTCTGGGGTCACCAAAGTGCTCTGGTGGATGGCTGGAGCAGACCTCGGGGGATCGATCGGGTGTCCGAACAGCACGACTGGGTTGTCGGTGTCGGGCTCCGCTTCTCTCCTTGCCGGGGCTCGGCGAACCAGCTCTCCACGAGCTGCGATCAGGTCCAGAGTGACCTGGTCGAACAGTTGCTCTAGTGCGCTTACATAGCGCACCAGATGCAGCAGCGCAGGATCCGTCTCGTGGTCTCCGTTGGCAACTTGGGGCGGCCTACCATACCCGTCACCACTGGGGTAGTAGTAGAACGAGCGACAGTTAACTCTGGGCGACAAGTGCCGGAGTTGAACTATAGCTTCTCGGGCTGCCAGTTGGATGGCTTGTGGCTCAAAGGAAGTTGTCCTTCCAGTGAACCTGTAGGGGCGTTCTGGCGACAGACCCCTACCGTAGATGTGCACAGTGGCCCAGTACTGACGGCTTTCACCGTACATGGGTCCTTGGTACACAACATACTCAGGAGGTTCTTCTAACGCGTAGGCTCGGCGGGTGAGGTTTGCGAGCACGGTCACAAAACCTCCAAGGTTGGTCGCTGTGGTCTCATTGTGAACAATGGGGCCAGGCATCGTGGCTGGGTTTGCGTAAAGAGGTTGTGCTGTGCCGTGGCTAGCGTGCCCTTTTTATAGGAAAAGGGGACGGAGTCTTCCTCCGCACGCTTGCGATAGAGACGGGTTGGACGTCGGTCACTGGCGCGTGATTGACGTGCTAGGTTGATAGGTTGGGCACCGTCCGCCGAAAAGGCGTCGGGTCACTGTGGAGCTACCTTACGCGGGAAGCTTGACCGGGGTCAGGCTAAGGTCTGATGGTTTGGGATAACCTGGGTTTATTGACCTGGCTAAGATAGGATTAGCCAATGGTCAGCCTGGCTCTGATACCAAGTCTGTCACGACCGGATTTTTGGGATATAAAATCCCAGAAAAACGGCCTGTGTGCTCACCAGCCCCAGGATTACTGTTAGCTGATGAGGTACCAACTTGATACAAGAATTCCAAGCAAGGAACAAAAATATGTAGTACAAGACCATTTAGGCCTGGGAGTACAACACTTGGTTTCTAATAGTTGAGGGCGGAAGCGGTTGGAAACATCTACGTCTATGGGACTCCATTTCCCACAAGAACAGCTGACCAGGATAACTCCTATCTTCGCGAGGCTGCAAACGTCAACAGCGTGGGTTCCGAGGTTGTCACCGCGATGCTTAACTCCAAGCAAGGAATCTGGCCAAGACAATAGCCAGGGACAAGCCAGTGAGTATGTTTGAATGTACTCGCAAACATTAAGAACACGGGTATAATATATCAAACATGCTCCGGGTTAAATAAAAGATCACGCATCTGCCACGAAGAATATGAAAGACCAAGATGCACCCATGTGGTAAAAATAGTTCAAAGGAAAAATACTGGGTGCCAAGCGAGTGTCTGAATGACTCCTCGAGCGGAAAATGCAGAAATAATAATACTGGTGCCAAACGAGTGTCTGAATGACTCCTCGAGCGGAAAATGCAGAAATAATAATACTGGTGCCAAACGAGTGTCTGAATGACTCCTCGAGCGGAAAATGCAGAAATAATAATGCCGCAGTCGGGCGTCGGGGCGACACCACCTAAAGGGCTTATAAGAGAATAATCACAGTGAATATCCAGGAGGTAGGACCATCCCAGGGATACTCAATAATATACATAAAATAAATCGTTAGTCCATAATAATAAAGATCATAATCCAAAGGTGCCATAATCATAAACAATATTTAGTATAGTCGTTTCTCCATCCGAAAACCGATAATTCAGTCAAGTCGTATCTCCATCCGAATACCGCTACTGAGCTCTAGTTAAACCGTTCTCCATCCGAATACCGTTACAGAGTTCTAGTTAAATCGTTCTCCATCCGAATACCGTTATCAAGATTTAACCCAGACTGTGGTCCTATACTCAAGAACATGACTATCCAACAGGATGTATCCTCTGCAGAGGGAGTACCATTTTCCACGAGTAATGGGATTACTCAGTCCCTCGGGACTAATTCCGTCTACGGTCTTTTGATTGAAAACACGCCTGACCTGCACACACCAGCTTAACTCACCAGTGCCTGGAATCACCCACGACACCTGCCAAGCAAAACTCTAAGTGGGGAGGCTACAACCTCGACGTAGCATGGGATCACAAAATTTATACCGCGCGCAAACTGGGGAAGCTATCCCCTTCGACTACAACCGAAAACACCCATGCCCCCGGACCGAATGACAGGCTTTAATCCGTGGCCACGGGACCTTCATCACGGCCTCTCTGTACGGTGTGTGCTTTGGAAAGGGGTTGACAACCTACTGAACCATACCCTGTCCCCTGCAGGGACAAGTGGTGGTACCGACAAAAGGAAGCTACTGAACAAGACTCGGTCTACAACCGACTCAGGTGATCCAAGTATCCACCAACAATATTACCACTAGTGAAATAAATCACCACTCCTCGAGCCTCACCATGCTATGCCGGGCATACTCGTCACAACGAGGGATTAGGGACAAGCTCGTGTCTACCCAAGACCACGACTTTACCGCTTCCTACCGGTGTGCAAGAGAAGCTCACGAGGGCGATCCAAATCCTCAGGGTATCCATTGCTGGCCACAAACAACTCCAAAGTGCACTCATGCACGAGACTACATCGTTACATAAACTGTCACTTATACTCCAAGACAAAAGGTGATGTGATCGTATCCAAACACCACAACAAATATTATGCCAGAGTTCAGAAATGCTTGCCTTCAAGAGTATGCAAAGGATGCACTTATTGGAAGCTTTCCTTTTCCTCCAAAATCCTATTTTGCAAAATACAAAAATACAAATATTTCAAACACAGTACCAAAACCTGTCTCAAATATTTTTGAAATAAATCTTAAAATAAACTAGATGAAATTTGAGAGAGGTAGGAAAAAGAATCAACTCATTTGGAGTTTTATTTTAAAAGTTATAGCCAGTAAAAGTTTGGTCAAATCTGTTTTTAAATAAAACCAGAAAAAAGGAAAACGCTTCAGCAGAAATACGCTTTCGCAGCAGAGGAAACGCACTCGGGGGTTTGCGCCTCCACTTAAACAGAGAGAGGGCGCTGCACGGGTCACTGACAGTGGGTCCAGAGGGGCCACTGGTCAGGTTTGACCGTTCTCCCTCTCCCTCCTTTTCTTCTCTTCTGCCCGACGGGAGCGGGGCTCCGGCGATCGCCGGCGACGGACGGCGGCTCCTCGAGGGCATCTGCGGGTGGGGATGGAACGGCTAGACCGAGGCGGTCCTTTGGGTGGTTGAAGGGTCGACGGAGGTGGCAGGAATCGCCGGCGGCGAGCTCCGCGGCGGAGGGAGGCTACGGTGGTGAAGTGAATATGTTGCTCCGGTGGCCTCCGACCGAAGCTGGGTAGCTGGGCAGCTCCGCAAGACTACGGGGAGGTTCTTGGTGGCGCTGGATTGGCAAAAGGGTGGCTGGCGGCGACGAATCGCGCTGGGGCTTGGCGGCGGCCGAGCTGGCCGGAGTTGGGGGAAACGGTCCTCTTCGGTCGATCTACTGCGCGGGGAGCTCTACGGGGGAAGTCTGAAGTCGCGTGAGTGCTCGGAGGGGCTCGGGGACCCTTTATATAGCGTGACGAGGCTGGCTCCGCGGTGGCAGCAGATAAGATCACCGGCGACCGCTTTCCTGTAGTTGCAGGGCATCGTGGCGGCGACGAACGCGTTCCGACGAGCGGGGGGATAAGCACGAGCTATTCACAGGGGCAGCTGGCGTGCGCTGGTGGTTTGGGCGGCGCCGTCCGCGGCGGAATCCACTGCCGACGTCGGCGTGCCGCCAAGGGCGCGGCCAGCGGTGCAGCAGGACGCCAGAGGGATCGTGGAGCAGGGGGGCGGCTAGTGCGTGGCTCAGCGATGCAGAGGGAGCCAGGGTCGGGTCGCGTCGAGCGCGGCAGTGCGGCGTGTCGGCGTAGTGCGCGCGCGTGCAAAACGTGCGCTCTGGGCGCGCCAGAGCACGCACGGCAGGTGCTCGACGGAATGCCAGCGTAGTCTAGAGCGCGAGGGTGGAGCTGGCAAAGCACAGATCGAGGGTAGGGGTGGCTAGGAGCTCGGTGGACAAGGTTGATAGGGCTGGGGTACAAGTCCACAATGCAAACCAGGGAGCTTGCCAAAAATGACTGTGCACACCAGGTGTTCGACAGAATGCCAGATGCACATAGGCAACTCCTGGAGTGGCCAAAAACTCCAGATCAGTGCCTCCTTAGACATAGGAGATGGTGGTAGGGTCAGCTTGGCAAAAACAGAAAGTTGATAGTGCAAGTTTTGCAAAACTCCAGTTTTGGGCAGAAAGAAAAGGGGTTTAGAACATGCACTTCAAAACCTCCAATGAGCCCAATCTCCTGGACTTAAGAGTTTGGTAGGGAGGGCTACAAGTAGGAAAAAGCTCAGGGTCATTAGAGCATGGAAAAATATGGTTGCAGTACAAATCACCAAATTGGACCAGAATGCAAAAGAGGTTGATCCACTCAAATTTTCCAAAGAACATCATTGGGTTTTTGCTTGAAGATGAATTGTATGCATCCACTGTCATCTCCAAACACTTGGAAGAATTTTTGAAGAAATATTTAAATGGGTTGCAGTGCAAAAGTGCCTACTGGATCAGATTGGAAAAGTTGGTGTAGAGCTCAAAATCTCCAATGGCCAAGAGGTATTTTTGCATAAAAGTGATGTGGAACCATCACATGACATCCCCAAATTTTGGTGGAATTTTTAAAAGCATTTGTCAAGTGGTTGTAGTGCAAATAGGCCCCAAATGCAAAAGGAAATCATTTTAAAGAAAGAAAGCTTTTTGAATAAATAAATCTTGCAACATTTAAATCCACTGATAAAATAATTGTTTTATTATAGAGAGAAATCAAGTCCAACAATACCTTTGAGGGTTTCTCCCACTAGAGGCAAAAATCCAATATCACCAAAGGCAAAACTTGACAATTGGGAAAAGTTTTATTTCCTGGCAATATTTTAATAAACAAAACAAGGCCAAAAAAAATAAAATTTTGGGTGTCACAATATTTGAATCATAGCTCAACCCCCTTTGGGAACCGACGTGGATCGTATCCGAATTAGCGTCGTTAAAGAACTATCAAGGTCATTTGGGGGCTTCCTGTTCAAACATAGGTCGTATTCGAACTAAAGAGAACATAGCTGTCGGTACCCTCTTGATCGGCAACGCCAAAGCCACTGGGGGCTATATGATCGCATTCGAATCTTAGCTTAACCCCTTTGGGACGGTTCTCTGGTCATATTCAAATCAGAAACCCCTAAATTTTTGAGATCTCTTGGTTTGCAAACAAGTTCTTGTGATCATATCACAAGTGTTCAAGGGTGGTTCTCATTCCACTGGCTTAACATTTATTAATAACGGTGATAGCACATAATAAGCATTATATGTGCTGATGAACCGGAGTTGAGTTCTCAACCTCATTATTTGGGTTACATAAGTCGGAAGTGTACTTGAAGGTTCGCAGGTATGCTGTTATGGTTACCTGAAAGATATAATTGAGAGCCGGTTTATTATGACTTTGATTCATATTCCGGGTTATATGGAAAATATATGACTCTCCATGCAGTAAGCCGCCTAGGGACTTGTGATTTGTTTTCTATGCAGGACAATTAAAGACAGCTCTTTAAACTTAAGGAAAGCTGAGGACCAAACATAACCCGGAAGAATATAAAAGGGCGGCTTAAACAGAGTTAAGCGCTACACACGTGCACGATGGCACGACAGAAGTAAGTGTTTGTCCTACTCTATTACAGGATTCCCCGAGTCCAAAAGGTGAGGCATTGTTTTTAAGACATAACCATGAGCCGCCTAAGAAATCAAAGGTGTTGTTGGGCTGAAGCTTCCGGCTCATCCCTCTCCGCTCCTCCGGCTGTTTCCATGTCCTGGAAGGTTGATGATTTCCAGTCAATGCCACTCAAGGCTTCAAACTAAGCTTCATCATCAATTAACCCGGCCGGGTCAACTTCAGGGGCGAAGGTATGCTTACGAGTCGGAGGAATCAGGCTGACTGCTTCATAACGAGGTGTTGGGATCCTCTGATTCTCCGCGTTATAGCCCGGTTGATATTTGGTAAGGTCTGTGTCATTACCAATCAAAGTGGCCACAGGGCGTATGCTCTTCACGAAAGCGGCGAAGTCTTTCTTGTCAAAGGGAGTGCCATCTTCCTTCAAGCTAGGATACCCAAGGGCGATGTCGGCCGAGTCTAGCTCCGGTAGAAACGCCTTGGCCCGGCTTAGAGCGGCTATGGCTCCGGCTCTTGCAGAAGCTCGTCTTAACTCTTGTTAGCGTTGGGGAAGCACGGCAAGCCGCCTGAGTACATCCGCCAGATGAGTGGGAACTTCGTTTGATAGAGCCACAATGGCTAAAGCACGTTGTGACCCGGTGTAAAGTTGCTCTACCAAGGTATAAACCGCCTTCAGCTTGGTCAGCACGTTCTGGTTGAGATTGGAACTCCTGGGACCTGCATTACAAAGTCAGGTGAGCTGATGACAATTGAGATACTTATGGGAAATGAACGATGTAAACTAGTTAGAAACTTACAGAGTAACTTACCAAAGATTGCGGAGACCATCTGAGATACATGGCGTTTTAAGCCGGATAGCTCGGCGGTTCTTTCAGTAAGAGTGGCCTCCGCATCTTCGGCCCGGCTGAGCAAAGCAGTTTTTTCGTCCGCCCAGGCTTTTCTTTCTGCCTCAAACTTCTTCTTCAGTTTCTCTTGTGCAGATACTGAATTCAAATTTGGAGTTGGCCTTCTGGGTTTCACTTTCCTGAGTCTTCAGGCGGTTCTTTAGATCAGAGATTTCCGATTCAAATTTCTTACAGGCGGCATGTACAAATTCCGGGTTACAGTTAGGGTGATTATAATGCAACATTAATTCCCAAGCACTTTGCAAGCAAAGACAGTTGGTACTTGGGGGCTAATGTATGCTAAAAAGCTCTATTTACAGTGCCGGTTCATGAAAATAAGTCCCAAGCACTTTGCAGGCAAAGGTACTTGGCACTTGGGGGCTAATGCGTAAAGTTGTTCAACTACTTGATTAAAATAAGGTAAGGACCGGTTCAACTATGCTGTTTAAACTGGCCCTCGGGGGTTACCAGGTAAGCCGGTTTTCTTGCAGTGATTATTAAGCCAGTGTTAAGTCTACAACATATTTCATGATAAGTAATAGACTTGGGGGCTGGCATGATAAGGATAACTATGGAGTAAGCAAGAGAGTCATACCTCAGACTTTTCCTGTGTTTGCTTCACCATATCAATTTCCAGGTCCCGGCTGTTGTGCACTTGATTAAGATAGCCAGAGACAATATCTCCAATGTTTAGATGAGCATAATCAGTGATGTCCAGCTTGGCCCTGCGGCGTTCCAGAAGTTCCTCCTTGGCAGAGCACTTAGCCAATACGGTAGGCCTTCCCGGTTCGACAAACTCGGTCCGAGTGATTATAACGTCCGGATCATCTGGATGAGCCAGGCTGGGGATCTCCGAGTTATCAGAACCTTCCATAACTAGCTCATCAGATGGAGCAGTGGCGGCATCAGGAGCTGGTGCAGACGGCGGCTCATGAGCAGAAGCATCAGGCTCAGTCAGGACCGGCTCTTCGGCCGGCTTATTTTTCTTTGCCATCTTGCTGGGCTTTACTTGTACACTGAAAGTCAAAGGGTTAGTGCAAAAACATGAGTAAGATAAGCACAAAATAAGCTGATCATCATTACCCGGGTGCGGTTTTGAAAGCCGGCAAGCTGGACTGCATTGAGTCGCTGGAGGAAGGTGAAGTTCCCTGGTAGTTTGAGTCAGAAGAATTGAGTGGTTGACGAGTGACACCCGCCAAAGGATGAAAAGTATATAAGTCGGAGATAACCTCAGTCCGGCGCTTCCTTGATGCTTCGGGTAAGCCGGAGGAGAGGTCTGCATCCTTGCTGGTCCGGGTCTGCCTCTGACTCTCATAAATCTGTCGCTTCAAAAGAAATTGAGGATCTTGATAAGCTAAAGGATGTGAAAATCTTACTTTCCGGGTTACTCTTCGGACTTTCTGTCTCGGCAAAGCCTCGGAGTCAGAGGAAATTGTAGTTACCTCTTCAACCGGTTCATGACGCGCTCCGGTGTCCTCCTGCTAATAATCCATGTCAATAAGATGGTTAAAAAGGAGCTTAAAGAGTCAAGGGCTACCTCTGACTCGGAGGTGTCTTCCAGGTGAAGCAGGTCCGAGGCGCTAGGTTTACTCCCCTTCTTACGGGGAGCGGCTTTCCTGGCGGCTTTCTTAACCTTTCTGGCTTTCTTGGCAGCTTCATGGTCATACCTGACCTTCCAGAATTTATCATTAGCCTGTAAAATACAACAAAGATTTTTGAAGTTAAGACGAAATCGTTAAAATGGAAGGTAAGGTGTTCAGGTCAGTAGTTTACCGCTGGGGCCGGGTTAGCCTTGCAGAAAGGACTTAAGCCTGTTCTCCCGCAATCCGCCAGGCTCTCGTTCAGAAGAGACTTGGTCATGTCAGCAATGACGTCCTCAGGTAAGTCGTCGGCACTGTGCCGAAGAGGATCATCCTTCCAGCCCGTGTAACCGCACATCAAGCCGGGGCGGCGGCTTAAAGGAATCACCCGCCAAGCAATCCAAACCTGGACCAGATCAATGCCATTCAGGCCGTTCCCCAGAAGAGCTCTGATCTTGTTAATAGTGGGAGTAAGTGGTTGACGTTCAGCTTGAGATAGTTTATCTGGTAAGGGGTGATTTGATTCCAGACGCAGGGCGCGAAAGCCGGGCAGAGGATTCTCATCAGCCGGAGAAGTGTCTTGGCAGTAGAACCATGTCTGGTTCCAATCTTTCGGGTGGCTTGGCGGCTCAGCATAAGGAAAGAGGCAATCTCTCCGTCGTTGGATTGAGATTCCACCGAGCTCCAGGCTGGGCCCATTGGCACATTCATTTTGGCGGTTCAGATGGAATAACTCTCTAAAGAGTAGCAAGCTGGGTTCTTCTCTATGGTCGAAAAAGTGCAGGACATCTCTGAAGAATTTTGAGCTGGGAGGAGCAAAGCCCCGGCTCATGTGATCAACAAAAATGACAACCTCTCCATCCTTGGGTTGAGGTCTCTCTTCGGACGGGTCAGGAGCGCGATAGGACATGACCTCTTTCTTGGGCAGGTAACCCGTTTTCACGAAGTCAGCTAAAGTGCTATCAGTGACGTTGGATCTAATCCAGTTGCATGTAATGGGCACCTTGGGAGCCTTGGGCGGCATTGTGAAGGATGGAAGCCTATGACAAAGTAAAATTTCCGGTTCAAATTTAAGCCGCAGGAAAATTTCGGTTCAGTATTTAAGGTGGCGGCTTATGAAGGGGCCTAATGATATATAGCTAATTGTGTCAGGTTATTTAAGCCGCTATGGATATCAAGAGCAATTAAGTTATTTGAATCTGTTATGGATGACCCGGAATATTCATGAAGCATCGCCTTTTTTAAGCCGGTGATATGAGCCGCCATAGCTAACAGATGCAATTTTTGCCTAAGTGTTGCACAAACAAGTTTCACAGGTTGCAGTACTTATTTTGGATCAAACGGTCATCCAGAAAGGAAAAATTTCTAGACCTAAAAACTGGCACAGAGAAGTTCATAAGTTCTAATGAGGTCTTTTTGCAAGCAAAAGGGATCTACTAGTATTGGAAATGGGTGCGAAACCACTACCGCAGGAGTTCTGTACTATTTTTCGAATCAAAAGAAGTCGTGGTGGAAGAACTATCAAAGGATAGAGATGAACTACGAAAAACACGGAGGAACGCGGAACCCTCATGCAGATCTGACATTTGAGAAGAAGAGGACTTACAGTTGCAGGTTCACTGCGGAGAGTCGCCGCCGTTCTCTGGACTAGCTTAGGTTGATGCAGCGGCCGAGGCTGAGGAAGACGGGAGGCGCGGCGGTGGCGGCGGAGCTCGGGCTCTGAGGCGTTGAGAGGAGGAAGACGAGGGAAAGGGAGGAGTGAGAGAGGACCCGGTCGGGCCTATTTATAAGGGACGGCTGTTAAGTGGGCGCAAGAAACGAGGAGGCTGAAGACATGATTATCCACCTGCTGAGGCGCCTCGGTTTTCGGGATAGTTATTAAAGATAAGGATCCATTGAGATACGTTGGGCAGAACGTGCATTAATGGCGGATGACGTCACGGCGGGTTACCAAGAATCCAGAAGATGACATCATGGCGGGTTATAACCTTCGCGCAAACAGAAGCCGGAAGATTTTTTCTTAACGTATTGAAGATTGACATGAACCGGTTCAAATCAATCTGGGGCCTAATGTTGAGGATATAGCTACCGGTGTAACCCGCCCAGGATGGGCCGGGTTACGTTGCGACAGCTCTTCGTTCAGAAGCCCAAGGACAGATTAAGGATGGCGGTTTAGTAATGAGCCTAAGGCCCAGAGGCGACTTAAGTCCTATAGTGTTAAACCGCCGTTATGGCGTGACTTGTAGTGTAAGGCAAGAATAGTTAAGAGTCTGAGCCGGACATTGTTCATGAGCCGGCCGGGACTCTGAGAGCCGCTGGGCGTAAACCTCTCTACATAAAGGGACGACCCGACGGCGGTTCAGGACAGGCAACATCAGATCGATTACCAGGCATAGCGGTTTAGCTCCCTGGTCATCGAAACCCTAAGTAATTCCACCTCAACTAGAGTAGGCTTTTACCTTCACCATAAGGGGCCGAACCAGTATAACTCTCGTGTCCTTTGTCTCGTTTAACCCCTTTAAGCTTCCTTGTTACGATGGCTCCACGACTAAGTCCTTGCACGAGGACATCTGCTGTGACAATTCCACAACAAGTGGCCTTGCCCTTTTCATCAGCTGAGGAAAATGTCCGCTTGAGGACTTCAATGGGGGGCAAGTAGCTGCCATGGTTGAGTGTATCAGCCTTTTAATTTATTGAAGACCTTGATCTGAGGAATCTCATAATCCAAGGAGCATAAGGCTTCAATTCAAAAGGCGACAATGCAACATTGGCTAGAGTCCTCATGAAGAAATCATGGTAGTTGATAGGAACGCCATGAATGATGTTGAATAGCAGATTCTGCATGATACCAACGACCTCTTCTTCATTAGAGTCATGGCCTTTGATTGGACTCAAAGTCTTGGTCAAGATGTGATAGACAGTCCGTGGCACATACAGCAATTCCTGCATGAGGAATTTGGTCCTTGGTGCTTGACCGGGCTTCAGCGGCTTCATCAACACTTGCATATAGTGGTCAGTAAGTTCAGGTTCATGATATATACAATGAGCACCTTCAAGGGGAGGACTGACAGGCAGGGCATGAAGCAATTCAGAGGCCGGTGCTTTGAAGCGAGTATTCTTTGTCATCCAATCCAACACCCAAGAGTTCACATCGGCAGCATTTCCTGTGATGTGCAGCATTGCATAGAGCTGAAGAATTAGTTCTTCATTCCAATCATAGATATCAGTGCAGAGGTTGAGCAGACCAGCATCATGGAGAACACTGAGGACTGGCGTGAAGCAAGGCAGTGATTCCATGTCCACATGAGGAATATGCTCATGGTCGAAGACTTTGTCCTTACTGAAGAGTAGTGAAGAATAGAAGTTTGCTTGGCTGGCAGTCCAGAAACGCTTCCTTCGCAGACATGCAAAGTCATAAGGATTGTAATCTGTGAAGAATACATGCTCATGGAAGAAATCATCAGCCTTGAATATTTGCTTCTTAGAGAAGGTATTCTTCGGCTTGGGCAGAGGAGTGTCAGTCAAAGTCATCACAGCCTCAGGAATCACATTGTCAGGAGCTACAGGCTGAGGAATTTTAGTTTCTGCATCAGTAGCAGTCTGGGTCTTCAATTCTTCATTAACATTAGCATCAACACTAGTGGCTGGAATATCTTCAAGAATGGAAGGAGTGGTGTGGTTTTATTCAAAACCCATTTGAACTTCAGTGTGCACTGGGGACTGAGGAATTTGTTGCAGTGGCGTGAACAAAGGAGAGTTGGGGTGCCGACTTTCCCAAAAGTCATCATTCATCACAGGCGTGGTGCTCCCAATGTCCACGTCTTCATCTTCTTCACCTAATTTCTTCACTGCTGCTCACTCCGCAACCTTGGTTTTCTTCGCTTCTGATGCAGAAGGAAGAACTGGACTTGGTGTTGGTGTAGGAGGAGCAGAGGAAATTGGTACATTTACCTGAGGCACAACTGATGCAGTTGGCCTGGTTGTTTCAGTTTCTTCAGGCTCAGCGGTTGATGGCTCAGCTGGCCTGGATTGTTCCTCAGGCGCAACACTAGTGGTTGCCCTGGCAATTTCATCAGCAGCTAGAATGGAGTCATCAGCCCTGGTACTAGCAGTTTCATCAGCAGCCTGATTTTCATCAGCGGTGCTGGTATGTTCTTCAGTGGGCTGAGAAGATGTTTCACCTTGAGGAGATTCAGTGAAGAAGTGAATTTTTTAGTTAACTTCACAAATATGACTTTGGCTCCAAGCCAGTCAACATAGTAGCGATCAAATTCATCACTGAGATTTTTGATCTCTGATTGCAGAGCTACAAGTTCATCAGTTGTCATATGGACAACATTTTTCTTCAGAAGGCACTCCTTCTTGTATTGGGTTTTCTTCAGTTGCGTGGCCTTCTCATATTTCCATTTTTCCTCACCAATGAAGGTAGTCAACATATGACTTTGACTAGAGTGAGGTTCATCTTAGGCAAAGGTGTGTTGGCGTCCTTATGCCATAGGTCGATGAAGTCGAGGGTCAACTTTGGATCCAACATCAATGGCACATTGCTGCCTTTGGCTCTAGCAGCCCTCTGTTGTCTGTCTCTGATGATTTCGGCGAGTTCCTCATCATCAGATTCGTCATCACTGGACAGTACTTGGAAGGCGACCTGCTTCTTGTGAGGACTTGGTCTAGTGCCTCGTCCAGCAGTGGCCTTGGTCTTCAGCAGAGTGAGACCTGTTGAGGAATGCAGAGGAGCTGAAGAACTTGGAGAGGCTCCTGAGGCAATTGATTTGCCTATGGTCCTTTGACACGAGGCAAGATGCACAGGTGCTGAGGACTTTGCCAGAGGAGCTAAGGACTTGGAAGGAGCTGGAGCAGCATGAGGAATTGGCTATGAGGGCTTTGCAGAACTGGGCCGTGAGGGCATTGCTGAGGTGCTTGGCCGTGAGGGCATTAAAGCAGAAGCACTGGGCTTGTGTGCGGCCTTCTTGGCCATGGCCTTCTTAGGCTTGCTAGCAGAGGCCTCAGCAGCAGCAGCAGCAGCAGAGTCTTCATTAAATTTCATCACTGCTTCCTTAGCCATTTTGGCTAACTTGGTTTGCCGCTTTGCCCATTCATCAGGATAGTCCTCACCGCGCTTGAGGCTGGTAGGATCAGCTACTTGCCCAGGTGCCAATGGAGGTCTTGGGCAAGGAGGGTGAAGAGCAAATTTCTTCATGTACTTAGGAGTGACATATTTGTATTCCCTCCATTATCTGGCCCATCTCCTCTCTATCCTCTGTATGCGCACCTTGCCCTAATTTTTGTTCTCCTTGCCATGTTTGGCTTCATCAGGAGTACAATATTCTTCATAAATGTCCTCAGGGACCTCAAACGCTGTGTTGACTTCTAGTTTCTTGCCTCCTGTTGAGGATATAAACCTTAGAGTCACCCGCCCGGTGGGGCCGGGTTACTCATAAGGGTCATCGCCTGAAGCCCGGCGCCAAGCTTGAAGACGGTGGGCCAAAGATGGGCTTAAGACCCGGAGATGGCTTAGGGCCCGTAGTTACAACCGTCATTATGGTAGAACTTGTAGTGTAAGGCAAGAATAGTTGAGAGTCCGAGCTGGACACTCTTATGAGCGGGCCGGGACTCTGAGAGCTGCTGGGCGTCAACCTCTCTATATAAGGGGACGACCCGGCAGCGGTTGAGAAAAAGAAAGCTCTCGTCGAGAGCCAGGCATAGCAGTTAAGCTCCCTGGTCATCGAAACCCTAATCAATACCACCTCAACTGGACGTAGGCTTTTACCTTCACCGTAAGGGGCCAAACCAGTATAAACCCTCGTGTTCCTTGCCCCGTTTAACCCCTTCAAGCTTCCTAGCGGCGATGGCTCCACGACTAAGTCCTAGCCTGAGGACATCTGCCGTGACAATTCCACGACAGTTGGCGCCCACCGTGGGGCCAGCGCACGGTGGATTTGAGTTCTTGGAGGACAGCTTCGAAGGGCTCAAGGGATACGCTGTGGGCCGGATGACCAAGAGTCGTCGCGGCAAGTTCTACATCGACGATGCAAATTGGGGCCCCGACGCCGGCTCAATTGAGTACAGATACCGGGTCCCCTTCGGCGGAATTCATGTTTTCATCAGCAAGATTGGTGAGCCGGGCCCTGAGCCGGATCTCTGCGCCGATCTCATCGAGACGGCTCAGCGCGCACGACCCGCCCGGGCCCTGCCTGCCTTGAAGCATGCTCTTGTGGGATGTATCCATGGAGGGCTCTCTGATGGATCTGGATCTGGTGATGAGACAGCCGCCGGCTCTGACGGCGAATCATCCACAGATGAGTCAAACTCGTTGTATCAACTTCAAGATGGCAGGCTCATGGGTTGTTCCGATGGTGACAGTATTCCGGACCCTTTTGAGCCACCGAGCCGGGTTGGAATCTTCATGGCCGGTGCGCAGCCTGTTCAGAACCCTGCTGCTGGGGCGGGAAACCTGGTGCCCTCGCCGGCTCAGGTGCTGATGGATCTCACGGACAAGATAACGACCCTGTTGACCGCTGCGGTTGACCCGGCGGATCAAGCTCAGCATGACGCGGAGGTGGCACAGTTAAAGTTAGATCTAGTGAAAGCCAAAGAGGATCTGGCAGCGGAAGGGATCAGGATGGCTGCGGAGAGGGCGGCTCTCGACGCCCAAACTCAGCTGATTCAGGCGCAGTCCTTCCGGCTCACGATGGATCAGAACGCGTCCAATGAGGTCATGAGAAGGAGGCATCAAAAGGCCCAATCTCGACTCCCTCCGGTCTACGATCCTCGAAACCTCTTCAACACGCCAGGTGCAGGGTCTAGTAACCCGCCAGGGATCATAGTGCCCGGGTCTGGGACCCCTGTTCAGCCACAAGTGATGGGGCCTCCCCGGGTGAACCCTGCCCCGCCTCAGTATGTGCCAATACCACCGGGTCATTATGCTAACCCGCTGGAGAACATGGTCGCCGCAGCAGCACGGCTGGCGGCCCTCCCAATTGACGGTGACTCTCCAACGGCTATTGAAACCCACCGGGTCAGGGAACTCCTTCAGACAGCGATGGCGCAGCAAGAGGCGTACTCTTACAGCCGGGACAGGATCCACTCGAACCCTCGTCCAGGCCGGAGCCCGAGTTATAGCAGACACATGGTCTCAGCGACCGGCTCAAGTAATGTCCGACGCCATGACCCGCCCCCTGGCCATGGCTCGGCTCATAACGGAGCCTTTCACGCAGCAAACCAAGACAGAGCGCGGCAAGAGGCGGAGCAGGTGCCTCAGTTGACAGCTTGCCAGACTCCCCCGGCTTATCCGACGGCTTCTGTCGACGTGGGTATCCCTACGAGGACTGGAGGTGTCCCTTGTTTAGTGCCAGCTCTCCGCAATGAACGTCTACCCAAGGACTTCAAAGCCCCTAGGAAGGTGCCTTATTACATGGCTGACTTACAACCCGGAGCCTGGATCGAAAGTTACGAGATGGCCATGGAACTGCTGGAGGTCAGTGAAGCGGCGATGGCCAAGTACTTCACCATGATGCTAGATGGGACTGCCCGCACTTGGTTGAAAGGGCTACCGCCGAATTCCATCGGATCTTGGGTGGAGCTGAAGGCCCGGTTCATACAAAACTTCAAAGACACCTGTAGGCAGTCTATGTCAATAGTGGATTTGACTAACTGTAAACAGCAGGAGGGTGAGTCTACAACACATTGGGTTCGCCGGGTCAAAGAGATCATACATTCATCGGATAAGATGGATGCCGGCTCTGCAGTCTTAATGTTGGAGCAAAATTGTCGTTTTCTGCCCCTGAAGATGAAACTCGGGCGGCTTAAGCGCGACTGCAATGATATGGGTACGCTGATGGCGGCTCTCGTCAAGTACGCCGATTCTGATAGTACCAAGGACCCTGCTTCAGATGATGAAAGGACGGGGAAGGGAAAGAAGAACGGCAATGGCAAGGGTCCTCAGCATAACCCGGGGAACCAAGGAGGTGGCAAGCGTAAGGCCGACGGCAGCCTAGAGTTCGTAGCCAACGCCAGCTCACAGGGTAATAGCCAGAGACGCAAGGGGAGGCCCCCTCCCCGAGCCGGCGGGTCAGGCCCGACGCTGGAGCAGCTGTTGAATGAGCCCTGTCCAAGGCATGGCTCTAGAGAGAAGCCAGCTACTCATCTATGGAAGGATTGTGCAATCATGAAGGCCTTTAAGAATTCCAACGCCTTTAACAGCAACAATGGCCCGGGCGGTGGCTCAGGCGCCGGCGGCTTTCATGGCCCGGGCGGCGGCTCAAATTCTAATCCTCAGAACGGTCAAGGGGGCTTCAATCAGCAGTCTGGCCAGGGTCATCAACAGCAGCAGGGGGGTTATCAGACCAATCCAAAGCAGCTTAGCGGTGGACAGTATCATGTATTTACCACCTGTCTGTGTAAGCGAGATCAGAAGCTTCATAAGAGGGCTGTGAATGCTGTTGAGCCAGCGGTTCCACGCTATTTAAGATGGCCTGAGCAGCCTATCGTGTGGAGTAGGGAGGATCACCCTCCCCGGGTGGATAATCCGTGTCACCTGGCCTTGGTGGTGGCTCCTCATGTGGGAGGATATAAGTTTACTAAGGTGCTCATGGATGGAGGCAGCAGCATCAACATCCTCTATTATGAGACTTTCCGTCGTATGGGGTTGATTGATAAGAACCTCAGTCAGTCAAACACTATTTTCCATGGTGTGGTACCTGGTAAGTCGGCTTATCCAGTCGGCAAGATCGAGTTGGAAGTGGCCTTTGGAGACGAGCACAACTACAGGGTGGAAAAATTGACCTTTGAGGTGGTCAAGATAAGAAGCCCGTATCATGCCATATTTGGGTGGCCGGCTTACGCCAAGTTCATGGCACGGCCGTGTTATGTGTATTTGCAGCTCAAGATGCCGGGTCTCAATGGGACCATTACGGTTCATGGCAGTCGGAAGGTGGCCTTGGAGTGTGAGGAAGGCGATGCAGCTTATGCAGAATCTGTTTGTGCAACAGAGGAGTTAAAATTTTACAAGGACAATGTTGACCCAACAGATATGACCTCTCTGAAAAAGCCGACTACGGAGCATGAGCCGGCAATGAAATTTAAGTCGGCTGATGAGACTAAACTTGTTGATTTCGTTCCACGTGATTCATCTCAGCAGTTTAGCATCAGTGCCAATCTGGATCCAAAATAGGAAAGCGCGCTCATTGAGTTCATTTGTGAGAATAGGGACATTTTTGCATGGAAACCTTCTGACATGCCAGGTGTACCTAGAGAACTCGTTGAGCACACTCTCAATGTTGATCCGAAATTCAAGCCGGTCAGGCAATTCCTTCGGCGGTTTAATGAAGAGAGGCGGAAAGCTATTGGTGAAGAGGTGGCCCGGCTCTTGGCGGCCGGGTTTATTGTTGAAGTCTTTCACCCAGAGTGGTTAGCTAACCCGATGCTCGTGCTCAAGAAGAACGACACCTGGCGGATGTGTGTGGACTACACAGACTTAAACAAGGCGTGTCCGGCTGATCCTTTTCCCTTCCCCGTATTGATCAAATCATTGATGCTACGGCGGGTTGTGAGCGCTTAAGTTTCTTGGATGCTTATTCTGGATATCATCAGATTAAAATGGCAGTTAAGGACCAGGAGAAGACGGCATTCATCACTCCCTTTGGAGCCTTCTGCTATGTGTCTATGCCCTTTGGACTCAAGAGTGCACAGGCGACTTATCAGCGTTGCGTGCAGAACTGTCTTCATAACCAGATTGGGCGCAATGTTCATGCTTATGTGGATGATATTGTGGTTAAATCCAGAAAGGAGGAAACCTTGATAGATGATCTGAGGGAAACCTTTGATAATCTCCGGGTCTACAAGATGATGCTTAACCCGGCCAAGTGTGTTTTTGGTGTTCCTGCAGGCAAGCTCTTGGGTTTTTTGGTTTCTAACAGAGGCATTGAAGCTAACCCGGAGAAGATCAAGGCCATCACCTCCCTGGCTAAACCGGCGTGTATAAACGATGTCCAGCGCTTGGTGGGCCGCGTCGTCGCTTTAAGCCGGTTTATAAGCCGTTTGGGTGAGAAGGCCATGCCATTATATCAGTTGATGAAGAAAACTGATGACTTTGTCTGGAATGATGCAGCTAATACTGCTTTTGAGGAGTTGAAGAAGCAGCTGGCAGAGCCCCCAATCCTTGCTGCTCCGGTTGACAAGGAGCCTTTATTGCTGTATGTGGCTGCTAACACACGAGCCGTCAGTGTAGCTGTGGTGGTGGAGCGCAAGGAAGAGGGTAAGGAGCATCCGGTTCAGCGGCCGGTTTATTATGTCAGCGAAGTGCTCATCGAGTCCAAGCAGCGGTATCCACATTGGCAGAAGCTTGTTTATGGTGTGTTCATGGCAAGCCGGAAGCTTAAGAATTATTTCCAGGGTCACCCCATCACTGTGGTCAGTTCTGCCCCCCTTGGAGATATCATTCAAAACAGAGAGGCCACAGGGAGAGTGGCTAAGTGGGCTATAGAGCTCGGACCTCATGGTCTGAAATACGTACCACGCACTGCTGTTAAATCTCAAGCCTTGGTGGATTTCATCAACGATTGGACAGAAAAGCCGGATAACACATATTGGACTATTCACTTCGATGGGTCCACGCAATTGGAGGGCTCGGGGGCTGGAGTTGTGTTGGCTTCCCCTAAGGGTGAAAAGTTCCATTATGTGCTACAGTTGATGTTTCCCTGCACTAACAATGCGGCTGAGTACGAGGCCTTGCTCCACGGTCTCCGGATGGCTAAGGAGATGAGCTTGAGCCGGGTAAGGTGCTTCAGCGACTCAGACTTGGTGGCTCAACAAGTATCAGGAAAGTGGGACTCCAAGGACCCTCTCATGGCGGCTTATCGCCCTGAAGTTGATGCCATTGCTGGGCATTTTCAGGGTTACCAAGTAGAGCACATCGATCGCAGGAAGAACGAGGCGGCTGATGCTTTAAGCCGGCTGGGCTCTCAACGAAAACCGGTGCCACCTAATACTTTCCTGGACGTCCTGCATAACCCTTCTGTTAAGTTGCCTACAGAGGAAGACTTGGCTGTCCCTGACCCGGAGGCATGACTGGTGGCGGCTCTCCACATCATCCCGGACTGGACAGTGCCCTATCTGGCTTACATGACCCGGGGAGATTTGCCTGAGGATGAAACTCTAGCCAGACAAATAACCCGGCGGTCTAAGTCAATGGTTGTTATCAATGGTGAGCTGCATCGCCGTAGTGTTACGGGAGCATTCCAGCGTTGTGTCTCCCATGAGGAAGGTCAAGAGATCTTGCGTGAGATTCATGAAGGGGATTGTGGCCATCATGCCGGCTCAAAATCCCTTGTGGCCAAGGCTTTTCGTCATGGTTTTATTGGCTGACGGCTCACGCTGATGCGGAGGACTTGGTCAGTAAATGTGATGGTTGCCAAAGGTTCTCGCGACGGGCTCATGTGCCAGCTCAGGAGCTGAGGATGATCCCAATTACTTGGCCCTTTGCGGTCTGGGGGCTTGATATGGTTGGGCCTTTTAAAAGGTCCAAGGATAAGAAGACCCACCTTTTGGTGGCAGTTGACAAATTCACAAAGTGGGTTGAAGCAGAGCCAGTTAGCAAGTGTGACGCAGCCACGGCAATTCAGTTTATGAAAAAGGTGATCTTTCGCTTTGGCTTTCCACACAGCATTATAACTGACAATGGTACCAATCTATCCAAAGGCGCCATGGAGGAGTTTTGTCAACGAGAGCATATTCGACTTGATGTTTCGTCAGTGGCTCACCCTCAATCCAATGGTCAAGCTGAGAGGGCTAATCAGGAGATTCTGAAAGGCATCAAGCCCCGGCTTTTGGTTCCTTTACAACGGACGCCGGGTTGTTGGGTGGAGGAGTTACCCTCCGTGTTGTGGAGCATCAACACTACTCCTAACAGGTCTACAGGTTTCACGCCTTTTTCATGGTTTATGGAGCGAAAGCAGTCCTCCCCAGTGACATCCGTCATGACTCACCTCGAGTGGCGGCTTATGTTGAGGCGGATAATGAACAGGCGCGCCAAGATGCTCTTGACTTGTTGGACGAACAGCGTGATGTGGCAGCAGCTTGCTCGGCGATTTACCAAGAGGACCTGCGCCGTTATCACAGTCGCCGGGTTAAATCCCGGGTCTTCCAGGAAGGCGATCTGGTGCTCCGGCTCATCCAAGATCAAACAGATGCGCACAAGTTATCCCCGCCTTGGGAAGGGCCCTTTGTGGTCAGCAAGAATTTGCACAACGGGTCATATTACCTCATTGACATTAGGGAGCGCAAAGATTCACGTAAGTCGGAGGAAGAGACCCGTCAGCCGTGGAACATAGCTCAGCTTCGGCCTTATTACACTTGAGCCACCGGCTCTCATAATGTACATATTTCTCTAAGCCATGTATATATTATGATAAGCAATAAAGCAGGACCTCTGTCCTTTTTTCTCCTCCAAAGGTGAACGTGTTGTTTTCATTGCAAGATCACATGATAACTTGAAGGAGGATCCGGCTTATGATCGTATTCGAATCTAGCCGTACGCAATATAATCACTTGGGGGCTTCCTGTTCAAACATAGGTCGTATTCGAACCAAAGAGAACATAGCTGTCGATACCCTTTTGATTGGCAAAGTGCCGAGCTCATTGGGGAGTTTTCTTTGATCATATTTGAATCATAGTTCAACCCCCTTTGGGAACCGACGTGGATCGTATTCGAATCAGCGTCGTTAAACAACTCCTAAGGTCATTTGGGGGCTTCCTGTTCAAACATGGGTCGTATTCGAACCAAAGAGAACATAGCTGTCGGTACCCTCTTGATTGGCATCGCCACACCCACTGGGGGCTATATGATCGCATTCGAATCTTAGCATAACCCCTTTGGGACGGGTCTCTGGTCGTATTCGAACCGGAAGCCCCTAAGCTTTCTGATTTACAACGAGTTATTCTGATTGTTTCAATAGTGTGCACGACGGGTCTCACTTTGCTGGCTTAACTTTGATTCACAGTGATAGTCGAACACAATCGGCGTTATTAAGACTGGTAAACCGGAATTAAGGTACCAATCTTATTACCCGGGTTATATAAACTGGAAGTGTGCTTGAAGGCCGGTAAGTGTGTTATTACGGTTATATCAAGGACATAATTGAGGACCAGTCTTTTGTGACATAGATTCATATTCCGGGTTATATGTATGAGACTATGATTCTCAGTGCGGTAAGCCGCCTAGAGACTTGTGATTTGTTTTTCTATGCAGGATTGTTAAAGACAACTATTTGAGCTTAAGGAACATGAATGATCATTTATGACCCGGAGGAATATAAGGAAACAACTTCAATGGAATTAAGCATTCAGCACCTGCACGATGGCACGACAAAAAATGTTGGTCCTATTCTATTACAAGACTCATCGAGTCCAAAAGGGTGAAGCATTGTTTGAATAAGCCGCCTACAGAGTTAAGATGCTTGCTGGGTTGAAGCTTCCGGCTCATCCCTCTCCGCTCCTCCGTCTGTTCCCAAGACCTGGAAGGTTGACGATTTCCAGTCAATGCCGCTCAGAGCTTCAAATTGAGCTTCCTCGTCAATTAACCCGGCCGGGTCAATTTCCGGGGCAAAGGTGTGCTTACGAGTCGGCGGGACTAGGCTGATGGCTTCATAACGCGGAGTGGGGATCCTCTGATTCTCTGCATCATAATCCGGCTGGTACTTGGTCTGATCCGTGTCATTTCCAATCAGGGTGGCCACCGGGGGCACGATCTTCACGCAGGCTGCAAAGTCCCTTTGGTCGAAGGGGGTGCCGTCTTCCTTCAAGCTGGGGTAGCCAAGGGCAATGTCCGCCGGGTCTAGTTCGGGAAGGAACGCCTTGGCCCGGCTCAAAGCAGCTATGGCTCCGGCTCTTGCAGAGGCCCGTCCCAGCTCGTCGACACGCTGAGGAAGAACGGCAAGCCGGCGAAGAACTTCCGCCAGGTGAGTCAGCACCTCATTGGATAGGGCCACTACGGCCAAGGCGCGCTGTGACCCGGTGTAGAGTTGTTCCACCAGACTGTACACGGCCTTCAACTTGGTCAGCACACTTTGGTTGAGGTTGGCGCTTCTTGGACCTGTTTAACAGAGTAAGATAAGCCGCTGGCAATGATGGGGGTTACGAGACATAAAAGATTATAAACTTGATGAAAGCCGGTGGAATAACTTACCGAAGATTGCGGCGACCATCTGTGACGTGTGGTGCTTTAAGCCGGAGAGTTCGGCGGTTCTCTCCGTCAGAGCCTTCTCCGCCTGTTCAGCCCGGCTCACCAGAGTAGCCTTCTCTTCGGCCCAAGTTTTCCGTTCAGCTTCAAAGTTCTTCTTCAGCTTCTCTTGAGCGGCAATACTGGACACAAATTTGGCGTTGGCCTTCCGGGTCTCAGTTTCCTGTGTCCTCAGGCGGGTCTTCAGATCAGAGATGTCAGCCTCAAGCTTCTTGCAAGCAGCCTGCGCAATTTCTGACTTATAATATGAACAGTTACTATGCAAATTTAAAGTCCCAAGCGCTTTCCAAGCAAAGACACTTGGCACTTGGGGGCTAATGCATGTCGAACGTTTCTATCTACAAATTACCGGTTCATGGAAATAAGCCGGAACTTAAGTCTACAACATATTCAACCATAAGTCGTCGACTTTGGGGCTAGTATGGTAAAGGTAACTATGCAGTAGGCAGTAGAGTGGTACCTCAGACTTCTGCTGTATCTGATTCACCATGTTGATCTCCAAATCCCGGCTCTTGTGCACCTAACTCACATAGCCGGAGACGGTCTCTCCGACGCTCAAGTTCGTATAGTTGGTGAGGTCCAGATTGGCCCGGCTACGCTCTAGCAACTCTTCCTTAGCGGAGCACTTGGCCAGCACAGTGGGCCTCCCTGGCTCAACAAACTCCGTCCGGGTGATTACCACGTCCGGGTCATGGGCCGGCTGAGCCGGGCTGGAGATATCCGGGTTGGTGGAGGTCTCCATGGCTGGCTCGTCAGTGGGAGTGGTGGCTTCAGGAGTAGAGGCGGCTGGCGGCTCTTGAGCGGAAACTTCCGGTTCCGTCACGACCGACTCTTCCGTCGGCTTATTCTTCTTTGCTCTTTTACTGAGCTTTGCTTGAGCATTGAAAGGACAAAAGGTTAGTACAAAAGTATGAGTAAAGATAAAGCACAGCAAGAGATGATCATCATTACCCGGGTACGGTCTTGAAAGCCGGCAGATTCGACTGCATTGAGTCACCAGAGGAAGGAGACGTTTCCTGATAATTTGAATCAGAAGAATTGAGAGGTTGATGTATAACACCCGCCAGAGGATGAAAAGGATATAAGTTGGAGATAACCTCGGACCGGCGCTTCCTTGATGCCTCAGGTAAGCCGGAGGAGAGGTCAGCATCCTTGTTGGTCCGGGTGTGCCGCCGGCTCTCATGAATCTGTTGCTTCAAAAGAAATTGAGGATCTTGATAAGCTAAAGGATGTGAAAATCTTACTTTCCGGGTTACCCTTCGGACTTTCAGCCTTGGCAAGGGCTCCGAGTCGGAGGAAAGTGTCATTACCTCTTCAACCACCGGGTTACTTGCTCCGGTGTCATCCTGTTGATGAACAGTATTGATAAGGTGGACAGAAATAAACAAGAAATGCAACAAGAGCTCACAGGTTCAGGGGTTACCTCTGACTCGGAGCTGTCACTCAGTTGAAGCAGCTCTGAGGCAGTGGGCCTGCTTCCCTTCTTGCGGGGAGCGGCTCTCTTGGCGGCTTTCTTAGCCTTCCTGGCCTTCTTGGCCGCCTCATGGTCATATTTGACCTTCCAGAATTTGTCATCAGCCTGAAAAATACAATGACGATTTCTTAAGGTTCAGATGAAAGCTATCTACAGAAGAAAATAAGATGTTGAGATCAGTGGCTTACCGCTGGGGCCGGGTTGGTCTTGCAGAAGGGGCTTAAGCCGGTCCTCCCGCAGTCTGCCAAGCTCTCGTTCAAGAGGGCCTTGGTCATGTCTTCAGCAACGTCTTTAGGAAGATCGTTGCGGCTGTGTCGCAGGGGGTCATCTTTCCGGCCTGTGTACTCACACATTAAGCCGGGGCGGCGGCTTAAGGGGATCACCCGCCACGAGATCCAGACTCGGACCAGATCAATGCCATTAAGGCCATTTCCCAGGAGAGCCTTGATTTTGTTGATGGTGGGGATCAGAGGTTGGCGCTCCGCCTGAGATAACTTGTCTGACAGAGGGTGAGTTGGTTCCAGACGCGAAGGACGAAAGCCAGGCAGCGGGCTCTCGTCAGCCGGCGACGTGTCTTGGCAGTAGAACCACGTCTGGTTCCAGTCCTTTGGGTGGCTTGGCGGCTCAGCGTAAGGAAAAAGGCAGTCTCTCGGTCGCTGAATGGAGATTCCACCAAGTTCCAAGCTTGGCCCGTTGGCGCACTCGTTCTGGCGGTTCAGATAAAAGAGTTCTCTGAAGAGCAGCAGGCTGGGCTCTTCTCCAAGGTAGACCTCGCAGAATACTTGGAAATTGCATATATTCGACACAGAGTTGGGTCCTATGTCTTGTGGCCGCAGATCAAAGAAATTCAGCACATCTCTAAAGAACTTTGAGCCGGGCGGTGCGAAGCCCCGGCTCATGTGATCAGCAAAAATTACCACCTCCCCATCCCTTGGCTATGGTCTCTCCTCTGATGGGTCGGGGGCACGGTAGGACATGACGTCCTTCTTGGGCAGGTAACCCGACTTCATGAAATCTGCTAAGGTCTCGTCGGTGACGTTGGACCTCATCCAATTGCATGTGATGGGTGCTTTGGGAGCTTTGGGAGGCATGGTGAAAGTCGGAAGCCTATGGTAAAAGGAAATGTCCGGTTTAATTATAAGCCGGAGGAAATTTACAGTTCAATGTTTAAAGTGGCGGCTTATGGAGGGGCCTAATGACATATATCTAAGTGCATCGGGTTATCTAAGCCGCTGGAGGTATTGAGAGTAATTCAATTGTCTACAGCCTTGACGCAAATGAGCCGGAAAATTTTACGGCGCATGGTTTCTTTTGAGCCGGAAGGTTTTACGGTGCATGGCTTCTTTAAGCCGGAAATGTAAACCGCCATGACTCAGCAGGTGCAGTTTTTTACTAAGTGTGGTGAAAACAGATTTCACACATCGCAGTAACTAATTTGGATCAAAACGGTCGGCTAAAAAGGAAAGTTTCTAGACCTAAAACAGACGCAGGAGAAGTTCGCGGGTTCGAACGGAGCCTCTATGCAGTAAAAAGGGATCTATGTACATTGGGAATGGAAGTGAAACAGCTACCGCAGCAGTTCTATACAAGTCTAAGATTAAGAAGGGTGGTAAAAATCAAATCTACCGAGAACCCGCGAAGAACGGTGAAGAACACGGGAAGAACAGGAAGAAACCCTACTGCAGATCTGTTCTACGGGGCAGCAAGGACTTACAGGTGCTGGTGAGTCGCGGAGGTCGCCGCCGTTTTCTCTGGACACAACAGGTTGATGCAGCGGCCGGAGTTGGTGAGGAGGAGGAGACCCGCGGCGGCGGCGGCGATGGAGCTCGAGCGGGAGAACAGTGGCGAGAGGAGGAAGACGAGTGGCTGGAGGTTCAACGGGCTGGGCTATTTATAAGGCAAGGCTCATAAGTGGGCGCGAGAAATGAGGAGGCCACGGCGCGGTTATCTCACAATAAAAACACCTCGATTTTCGGGATGGCAGTAAAGATAAGATCCGTTGCGGATATGGTGGAGTAAAAATGGACTTAATGGAAGATGACGTCACGGCGGATTACCCGGAATCCAGAGGATGACGTCACGCCGGGTTATGGCCTTCACACAATTGTAAGCCGGAGATTTTCTGTCGAAAGGATTGAAGATTGACTTGAGCCGGCTCAAATCAATCTGGGGCCTAATGTTGAGGATATAAACCTTAGAGTCACCCGCCCGGTGGGGCCGGGTTACTCATAAGGGTCATCACCTGAAGCCCGGCGCCAAGCTTGAAGACGGTGGGCCAAAGATGGGCTTAAGACCCGGAGATGGCTTAGGGCCCGTAGTTATAACCGTCATTATGGTAGAACTTGTAGTGTAAGGCAAGAATAGTTGAGAGTCCGAGCCGGACACTCTTATGAGCCGGCCGGGACTCTGAGAGCTGCTGGGCGTCAACCTCTCTATATAAGGGGACGACCCGGTAGCGGTTGAGAAAAAGAAAGATCTCGTCGAGAGCCAGGCATAGCAGTTAAGCTCCCTGGTCATCGAAACCCTAATCAATACCACCTCAACTGGACGTAGGCTTTTACCTTCACCGTAAGGGGCCGAACCAGTATAAACCCTCGTGTTCCTTGCCCCGTTTAACCCCTTCAAGCTTCCTAGCGGAGATGGCTCCACGACTAAGTCCTAGCCTGAGGATATCTGCCGTGACAATTCCACGACACCTCCCTTCTGAGGTTTCTTGCCATCAGCCATTTTCTTCAGCTGAGGATTCTGAACAATTGAGTTCTCTCAAGAAGTATGCAATTTTTCTTTGAGCAACGCTGCAAATGAGTTAAGTTGATGAGAACCTAGTGATTTAGGAGCGGACATGTGTACCTGTGAACAGAGTATGGGTGCGAAGAATTTGGAGAGGTCATATGCTTTCTCAGAAGTTTTTGCAAAAAAGGACAAGTTCGAGGAATTTGACCAGATGTGTCTTGAGGAATTTCACTAAGCGTTCTTTGTCTTAGGTTCCAGAGTTGTATAGATTGAAAATCCACACAATTGAGGAATCTTGAAGAAAAATGTTGCTTAGAGAAACAAATCATGAACAGATGTTTGTGTGAGGTGTTTAGAGTGTGAAGATTGAAGAATAAAACACCTTTTGAAGATTTTGTAGAGATCATAAGAATCAACAAGGACAGTAAAAATGACTTTTAATTACCCTTGACGAAGAACACGACGAACTGAGAGGTGTAGATTTAGAAGCTCGTCGGTCCAGATCTTCCACGCCCTAACTTGGCAGAGGAAGACAGCTACGACGGCGGGGGAGTGAAGAAATCCGCGGCCGTCGCGAGTACAACGGCGACGAGGTCGAGGCAGCGAAGCTCTTCCTCACCGGCGATGATGGAAGTAGCGGCAGCGCTAGGTTTTGAGAGCTTGAGCGAGGGAGTGAGGTCGAGCAGAGTAAAAAAAGTCTGAGGAGGGCGAGGGGTATTTATAGCCGAGATGAAAACCCGCTCGCCCGAGGAAAATGGACGAACGTACCCCTGACCCTTCACATTCGTGCGACATGTGTCACCCACGTATAGAGAGATGGAGATTGTGTGAGATCGTGGGTGAATAGATAAGTCTTATCCTGGAATGTGGAACGATTTGAGCGGCAAAAGCCAACAATTCAGATTAGAATATTTTAAGGTTTCGTTCGCAAAGTCTTCAGCTGACAAGGACATAGTGAAGATTTTGAACGGGTTTCAAATAGAACGCACATGAAGAATTTATGAACAAACTTGGGTTGAGTTTAGCATAGAGGGGGAAGGGTCCGGTCACATTCACTTAGCTGAAGAAGCAACTTGAGGAATTAGCAATAAGTGAATGCTGTAGAGGACATAAATTTTATATACATACATACATACATATATATAGGACAACACTATTCTAATCCTGGGATTAGAACAGTTATTTGGATCACAGCCAGCCCTATAAGGGCCCAACAGCTCCCTCCCGAACTTCCCGAACTTGCAGATAAAAAAAGCAACGCCCCACGCCCACCACTTCCCCTCCCTGATCCCAACCCCCCCGATCTAGCGCCTCCCCCCACCCCCCCAGGACAACCGCCGCCTCCCTTGGCTCCGGTGCGCGGCCACCCCGGCCCCCACGGCTGTCCTCCGCCACGGCCACCACGCACCTTCGCCAGCCGCCGTGCCTCCAGCCACCTTCCCCCACCAGCGCAGCCTCCAACCACCTTCCACGGCCACCGCGCCTCCCCAGGACCTCCACCCGCCGCCGCCGCAGTTCCCCGTCGCCTCCGTCCACTGCCACCAATAGCGCTGCCTCCGGGCCTCGACCACCAACGACGCCGCCAGGCCCCCAACTCCAACCGCGCCGCCGCTGTGTCCTCCCCCTCCTTCATCGGCAACAGCGGCCTCCCTTACGCCTTGATTCCACCGCGGCGGCGGCTCTTATTCCCCGTATTCCACGGGCAACCTCGGCCCCTGCCACCATGACGCCATTCTGGCCGCCACGCTTGGTCCAGCTCGCCGGCTCCTTCCCCTCGCATCCCTCTGCTCCGCCAGGAGGGCCACCCCCGGTGCTACTTCTTCTCCTCGGCCTTCTGCTCCATGGGCGACACCTCGCCCCATCCCAAACTCCGGTGGGGCACCTCACACCTCCATTGCAGCCGCTGACCTCAAGCTCCTGCGCTCACACCCCAGCGACAGTTTGGCTCCTTGCGCCTCCTCCCTGTCTTCTCTGAACGTTCTCTTCGGGAGGATCTGGACTTCTTTGAATTTTCATGAAAATTAACAGCAACATATGTTTCTGTATATGGGAGGTGAGGTTGTTTGAGGATCACTAATTTCAGCTAATATCTACTACTAAATTTTCCCCAAAATTCACCACCTCAAACTGCAGAACGACACCCCCACTGCAAGTTTCTTTTCAGAGAACGATCTGCCATGTCGGGTAGCGGTGGATGCAGCCAACTAGCTTGATTTGTTGTTTCAATTTCTTTTTCTGAATTGATCATTCCATGTCAAAAAGTACACTGGTTTATACAAAAAAAATAGACAAACAATTGTTGTATTGTTCTAGTTATTGTTAGGTCTAAATTCATAAACGTGCAAATGCTTTTTTTCTTAACAAAGAAAGTTGAGTAATAACGATGAATGTCATTTCATTTAGTATGGTTGGAGGCCACCCCGCATCTAGAGCTGCCACTAGCCATGGGCATCTCTTTCCGACAACGAATGTTGCCGACCTCAAGTAGTGGTTGCCAGATCTTGTGTTTCTTCTATCCAGAACTGATGCATTTTCCCTCGTGTTTCTGCAGTTTTGTTAACTGAACTTCAAACTCTCGACAGATTGAACTGCAGGTGACGTGTGGACTATTAGTCTAAATGCTCGAGTCTGAAGTGCCACCGAAAATATATATCAAATATTCTTCACATGTTCCACTGGTACAAGAGTGTGTCTCCTGGCATGTATTTCTGCGGATTCGAGGCATTTGTCGTAAAATTCCTATATTTTCCTTTTAGGACCATTGAGCTAATTTCCGAGTTGCTTAGAGACGTTCCATGAAGTTCTGGTGTGGCAGGTTCTAGCACAGCAATATGCCGGCAGCCGTAAAGTTATAGTACGACAATACGCATGAACGTCTCTAAGCGTCTCGAGGAGTACAACTCACATCCAAAAATCGAAGAAAATGGCTGCGAACTATTACCATCGATCCCACATAGAAGGAGCATGTGAATTACTTCTTGCTAGTTAGAATTTAGAACTGATGTCTTATTCTTCATTCTGTGTTCATCTTGAACTACTGCTTGCTTGCTATCAGAGGAGTGAAACTAGAGCAAGTTAGAGCTTGTGGCTGTTTGATCAGTTGTTAATTCTTCATGGACATATGCTCGGTCACTAGCCTGTAGTGGCCCAGTTATGTTTGGACTTCATATACAAACCTTTTGTCTTGTTTCCCTCACCACTTTCAGGTAAAAAGATGAGTTATTTATGGCTTAATCGAAAATATGCACTTGCACTGGAAATACAGAGGACTGGTGGTTTGCGGAACTTGAGCTACATGATTGAGGTACTACTTTGCTTCTTGGATGATTGCATACCTTTACTTAGAACTCAACCTGCGTTACAAAAAGTAGGTACGAGAAATGAAGAAATTGATTTTGTTAGAGCAACTATGCAAAGCAAACTTTCATTCATTTTCCTAGAGTGACAAACCTTAATTTATACTATCTTTCATCGCTAGAATCATTCCTTTTTCTTCGTGGCAGCCTCCACTCACCGCCACCCCATTTGCCGCCGTGACAAGCCCCCTGGGATTGCCATGACCTTGGCCATCAGATGCAACACTAGCTTAATTTTTGTCGGTGAGGCATTCTTTTCTTGTGCCTGTTTGGTTTGTGAATTTTTGCTACTACTTACAGGGAATAGAACAGCCTCTAAATTTATATGTTTTGCTGCAGGTGTGTTCTGCCACACAGGATTTTGTATTCGTTTTGTGATTGGGTGAGCGACTGAGAGAGTAAAAAGTTCATGCTCTGCATTTTGTATTTGTTCCTAACTACTATGGCTACAATGGAATTTGGAATTCAAGGAGAGAGCAAAAAGCAAATCTGGGTGAGTGAGAGAGAGCGAAACAACATGTACCGAGAGCAACATGTACGGAGGTGAGAAGGATAACAAAAATATGTGGTTGAGGCAACTCCACGCATTAGTATTTGGCCTCATTTTTTTTGAGGGAAGTATTTGGCCACATTGGTTACTATATTTTATTAAGATGATGTACCATCTTTAATCAAATCATTTAAGATAACAGACGCAACAATTTAAGTACCATTCTTGATAATCTTACTTTGTACGTTCCAAAAAAATTATTACAAACTAATAATCTTACTTTGCATGTTCATTCGGAAAAATATTGTGCAGCCTCATTTTCCTTGTTTCTAAAAGTACTAAAAGTTCAAATTTATATAACGAAGTCGTTTGATGTTTATTACCACATTAGGATTTTCCTTGTTACTAAATAATAAACCAAGAAGGTTAAATTAAAAAAATAGAGCAATTCAATTTTTTCAGAAAAATGGATTTCCCTCATTTCTAAAAAAACCTAGAGCTACAAATTTAAATAACAGAGAAGTTCAATGTTTATTACAATACCAAGAAGGTCAAATTAAAAAAGAGTAGTTCAAAAAGTTTATAAAAAAGGATTTTCCCTCTTTTTAAAAAAGACTTAGAAGTTCAAATTTAATTAATTGAGCAGTTTGATATTTATTACATAACTAGGACTTTTCCCGTTACTGATGAATAACACAAGAAGTCCAACTTAAAGAAATGAAATTGTTTGATGTTTACAAAAAAATCAGATTTTCGCGAATACTAAAGATTAAATCCAAGAAGTTCAATTTTAAAAAATGGAGTAGTTCAATTCATATAAAAAACTCAATTTTTTTCTCGTTACTGAAGAATAAAACCAAGAAGTTTAATTTTAAAAAGTGGAGCAGTTTGATATTTATATGAAAATTCAGTTTTTTCCGATTACTAAAGAATACAACTAGTAAGTTCTATTCGAAATAACGAAGAAGTTTGATGTTTCTAAAAAACCCTCCAATTTTCACATTTCTAAATAAACACAAAGAAGGTCGAGTAAAAAAGTTAGAGCGGTTCGATGTCTATAAAAACTTAGATTTTTTTGTTCCTAAAGTGAAACAGAGAGAAGTTCAAATTCATAACTGCTAGAAGTTCACGAACTGCATGGTGTGTGTTTTTATATGAGAAAAGGGAATAAAAAGTTAAGTATAAAATTTAGTTGCAAGAAGTTTAGGTGCTCGGCACAGGAAAGTTCAAAACTTCTTGTGAGAGACGTAATCGACACGGTATATCATTTGTGCAACTCCGATGAACGGGTGAGAAATTACGAACAAAAATACGTGGTAGAAGTTCAAAGTGAAAACAGCGGTAAGTTCGATGATTATAGAAAACTCAAATTTTCCTCGTTATTAAAGAATGGAAACAAGAAGTTCAAAAATAAAACACAAGAAGTTCAACTTTTAAAAATAGTGCGCTTCAAAATTTCATAAAAAATAACTAAGAAATAAAACCAGGAAGTCCATATTAAAAAGATGGAGAAGTTCGATGATTATAGAAAACTCAGATTTTCCTCATTATTAAAGAATGGAAACAAGAAGTTCAAAAATTAAAAACAAGAAGGTCAACTTTTAAAAATAGAGCGCTTCAAAATTTCATAAAAAGGACTAAGAAATAAAACCAGGAAGTCCATATTAAAAAGATGGAGAAGTTCAATGATTATAGAAAACTCAGATTTTCCTCGTTATTATGGAAACAAGAAGTTCAAAAATAAAATAATAAGAAGTTCAACTTTTAAAAATAGAGCGCTAAAATTCATAAAAAAAGATTAAGAAAATCAGATTAAAAATTCATAAAAAAACTCGGATATATTCACGTAATGAGAGAAGTTCAGATTGATAACTGCCAGAAGATCACGTACTACACGGTGTGCATTTTGTATTAAAAAGAATAAAAAAGCAAAAGCCAAAAGTTTTGTTGTTATAAGTTCAAGTCCGCCGCCGGAGAAAGTTAAAAAATATATTGTGAGAGAGGTTTGTACAAAAAGAATATCATTTGTGTAACACTGACGAAATGGATGGGAAAATTACAAAACGAAAAAACATTACAGAAGTTCAACGTGAAAACAGCAGGAAGTTCGACTATGATAGTGAATTAATTTGAGATGAAAAACTTTTAAAATAGTCGCGAGTATGAAAAAAGATCAACATGGGAAAGTTGCGTGTTTACATCAGCTTTCCACCGGTATATTACTTGCTCAATTCCGATGAGTGTTCTGGTGAGTGGATCGAGAGCTACGGGCAAAAAAAGCACGTGAAAAAATAGAGTGAAGTTCAAGTAGACCTGCCGAGAAGTTCAGGTTCTTCACGCGGTGCATTTTCGAAGAATCTGTTTCTCGATAAAGGCAGAACGAATGATCCTGCCATTTTCGAAATTAATTGAAAACGGTTAGGAATCAGAGAAAACCATCAACATGAAAAAGTTTTGCATTTTCTGTAGCTTTTCAACGGTATATTATTTGCCCCATTCCGATAAAGTTTGTAGAAATTACGGTGAGAATACATTTTTAGCCATTTTCAAAATTGACATAAAACCGTAATAAATTGGGAGAAATAATATATACCATAAAGTTTCGCATTTCCTTAAGCTTTCCAACGCCATATCATTTGCTGCATTCGGACGTACGGTTAAAAAAATAGCTCGAACATACAAACTCGGTAGAACTTGTACCGTTTTCTAAATTACTTTTAAACCGTCCAAAATTAGAAAAAACATTCAACAAAATAAAGTAGTGCATTTTCATAAGCTTTCCAACTCCATATCATTTTCCTCAATTGGATTAGCCGTTTAGAAATGACATCGAAAATACGAACTCGGCTATTCGGTTTGTGAAATTTTACGATTTTCTAAATTACTCTTTAACCGTAGGGAATTAGAGAGAACTTTCAACATGTGGAAGGAGGGGTTTTACAGCAGCTTTCCAATGTCATATTATTTGCCTCATTCCGATAAACAGTTTAGAAATGCGATCGAAAATACGATTCACATTTTTTGTATGAAGAAAAAACGGTTTTCAAAACTGCTCTTAAACCGCTTACATTTTGCCAAAAATTGAACTTCGGTCATGATACTGGTGTCCATAGCTTTCCAACGGTATATAGCAAGCCCCATTTGGGCAAAGTTGGCGGAAGTTCAACCTAGCACAGGGAGAATTTCAGGTCGAACAACTCAGGCAGTAAAATTGTAGAAAACGCGAGTTCATCACGACCTGAGTGCAAAATCCGCCTATGAGCGAGATTCCTTTTTAAAACCGGTATTTAGTTGCTAAAAACATTTCTAGATTACACTAACATCATATAGAACATGACTAACCAGAATAATTCGCAGGAGAAGCCACGGTTGCGAAGATAGCCCGAAGGTCGAGTTCGTACAGAGGGAAGTTCAGGCGCGTCACTCAGGCAGTTCAGGTTGTGATCAGAATATTATTCTGATCCCGTGATCCCAATGAAGATAAACGACGGAAAGAGTTAAGACAATGCAAAGTTGAAAAAATTGAGCAACTGAGGAATTTCAAAATTGAAGAAAAACTCAAATTGAAGATTTTCAACTTTTGTTGGTGGCGTAACCCACCGTATAAGAATGCTGATTTCAGATGCCGCGTACAATTATCGTAGGGCTCTGAGAATCAAATTCTTCGTTAATTTCTTCACACTTAGAGTGTTAGTCTTCATTGATTGAAGAAAAACGTTACTTCGTGTGTTGCACATCTAAGTCATAAATTTTGCATAAGTGTTAGAATGTGCGTTTTTTTCAAAGGAAATTCAAAGATTCTAAGATATTTAGCTCACACCTCAACTTGCTAAATATCTTCCATCCAAGGGCTATGTGAATATATCGGCTAGCTGTTCTTCAGTCTTCACATGCTCGATAGAGATGTCGCCCTTCAACACATGATCATGAAGAAAATAATGACGAATCTGAATGTGCTTTGTCTTTGAGTGCTGAACTGGGTTATGAGCAATCTTGATGGCACTCTCATTGTCACAATAGAGTGGCACATTCTTCACATTGATGTTGTAGTCCTTGAGGGTTTGCTTCATCCATAGCAATTGAGCACAGCACGAACCAGCAGCAATGTACTCAACTTCAGGAGTAGAGAGTGATACACAGTTATGTTTCTTCGAGGACCAACAGACTAAGGATCGTCTGAGGAAATGGCATGTGCCTGATGTTTACTTGCGGTCCACATGATCACCAGCATAGTCAGAGTCTAAATATCCAATGAGACCAAAAGCCGAGCCCTTGGGATACAATAATCCAAGTGTTGGAGTGTGAGCTAGATATCGAAGAATATGCTTCACAGCCTTATGGTGTGATTCCTTCGGTGTAGCTTGAAAGCGGGCACACATGCAAACACTAAGCATAATATCCGGCCTAGATGCACATAAATACAATAAAGAGCCAATCATGGAGCGGTATACCTTTTGATCAAAGTCAATACCATTTTCATCACTGCATAGATGGCCATTTGTGGGCATAGGGATTTTGACGCCTTTGCAATCTTGCATGCCGAATTTCCTTAGTACATCTTTGAGGTATTTCTCCTGAGATATGAATATGCCATTGCGCTGTTGACAAATCTGAAGACCTAAGAAAAAATTTCAATTCTCCCATCATAGACATTTGATATTCTTCACTCATCATATAGGCAAATTCATCACTGTAACATTGGTCAGTACAGCCAAAGATAATATCATCAACATATATTTGACACATGAATAATTCATCATCATAGGTTTTGGTGAAAAGAGTTGGGTCAAGTGAACCGGTTTGAAGCCTTTCTTCATGAGGAATTCCTTCAAAGTATCACACCACGCCCAAGGGGCCTGCTTGAGGCCATAGAGGGCCTTATTGAGTCTGAAGACTTTGGCAGGATGTTTTGGATCTTCAAAACCTGGTGGTTGAGCAACATATACTTCTTCCTCAAGCTTACCATTGAGGAATGCACTTTTCACATCCATTTGATATAAGATGATATTATGATAGTTAGCATAAGCAAGTAATATGCGAATAGCTTCAAGTCTAGCAACAGGTGCAAAAGTTTCATCGAAGTCAATTCCTTCAACATGTGTGTAGCCTTGAGCTACAAGTCGTGCCTTATTCCTCACCACAATGCCATTTTCATCTTGCTTGTTGCGGTAGATCCAATTTGTGCCGATGATATTGTGCTTGCGAGGATCTGGTCGCTTCACAAGCTCCCAGACGTTGTTGAGCTCGAATTGATGCAATTCCTCTTGCATAGCTTGAATCCACTCAGGCTCCAGAAATGCTTCATCTACCTTATTGGGCTCTGTGATAGAGACGAAAGCAAAGTGCCCACAAAAGTTAGATAAATGTGAAGCTTTTGAGCGTGTGAGAGCACCTGGTGCGTTGATGTCGCTGATGATTTTCTCAATTTGCACTTCATTTGCAATGTGAGGATGAGCTGGTTGACGACGAGGAATTTTCTCAGCATTTTCTTCAGAGCCATTTTCCTCAGGTGCACCAGCACGATGTTCTTCACGGTCTGGAATGACTTCTTCAGCAGATTCTTCGGTAGGAATCACATCCTCAGTAGCCTTGAACTTGATTGTTTCCTCAGGTGACTGTTCATCTAACACAGGAGGTAGGTGCTCTCTTTGCGAGCCATTAGTTTCATTGAACCGCACATCTACAGTTTCAACAACCTTGTGGTGAACATTGTTGAAGACTCTGTAGGTGTGCGAGTCCTTCCCGTAACCAAGCATAAAACCTTCATGTGCTTTCGGTGCAAATTTAGAATTGTGATGAGGATCTCTAATCCAACATTTTGCACCAAAGACTTTGAAATAACTCACATTGGGTTTCTTGTCAGTGAGGAGTTCATAGGCAGTCTTCTTGAAGAATTTGTGAAGATATACCCTGTTGATGATGTGGCACGTAGTATCAATTGCCTCAATCCAGAAATGACGAGGCGTCTTGTATTCATCACGCATAGTGCGAGCCATCTCAACAAGAGTCTTGTTCTTGCGCTCCACGACGCCATTCTGCTAAGGAGTATAAGGAGCAGATAACTCATGAGTAATACCAAGTTCATCAAGATAGTCATCAAGACCAGTATTCTTGAACTCAGTTCCATTGTCACATCTGATGTGCTTGACCTTCACACCAAAGTTGGTTGAAGCCCTCGAGGAAAATCGTTTGAAGACTTCCTGCACTTCACGTTTGTAAGTGACGATATGTACCCATGTGTAACGAGAGTAATCATCAACAATAACAAAGCCATACAGAGATGCTTCATTAGTGAATGCAGAATAATGGTTAGGACCAACGAGATCCATGTGAAGCAATTCAAATGGACGAGTGGTAGTCATGATAGTCTTCACTGGATGCTTGGCCTTGGTCATCTTTCCAGCTTCACAAGCACCGCACAAGTGACCCTTGAGGAATTTGACATTTTCAATGCCAATGACATGCTTCTTCTTCGCGAGCGTGTGCAAACTCCTCATGCCAGAATGACTGAGTCGTCGATACCATAGCCAGCCTTCTGAAGCTTTTGCAAGTAGGCATACAGCGGGCTGTGGTCCTGTAGAGAAATCAACAATATACAGGTCTCCTCTCCTAAAGCCTTCGTAGACTTTGGAATGGTCAGCTTCCATGATCACAACACAATGATACTTGCCAAAGATAACAACCATATCAAGATCACAAAACATTGAGACTGACATGAGGTTGAATCCTAAGGACTCGACAAGCATGACTTTGTCCATGTGTCGATCCTTTGAGATCGCAACCTTACCTAGACCCAATACCTTGCTTTTACCTTTGTCAGCGTAGGTGATATGCTTCAGATGTGATGGAGATAAGGGAGCATCCATCAATAAGTTCTTGTCACCAGTCATGTGATTTGTATATCCACTATCAAGGACCCACTCAGTGGCTTTGGGTTGATCATCCTGCAGATGAATTAGTGCAACTTACGAACTCATATACTTCATCAGTGAAGATTATGATATCAAATTCATCAGATCAATTTCATCAAGCAGGAGTACAGATAAAGCAATATGAGGACGTGAGAAATGAAAAATCATTTCTTCATGATTAGCTTGCGTCCTTTCAAGCATATTCAGGTCTCCAGCATATTCTTCAGACGTTTAAGTTCGTCTGGAGACCTGACCCTGCATAAGAGATTAGTTCATTTTCTTCACCACCCACATCTAAAGGGGTGGCAAAGAGTTCATCATTCTGCGAGCTCCATAAGAGAAAGGTGGTATAGAAGCCAGTCCTCTTCATTTCACATAAGAGGAGTTAGGGTAAGCATATGAATAAGCAGAGAAATTTTTCGAGGACTTATGAACATAATGGTTAGAAGAGTAATGCTCATATTCATAGCCCTTAAATCTTCCCTGCGAAACAAAAGTATTAGCACGATGAGGTTCATATGAGGACTTTGATCCTTTTGAGGAATTTGATCCACGTGAGGAATTTGGTCCGCATGAGGACTTGGATCCATATGAAGAATTTGGTCCATATGAAGAATTGCATCTGGGGATCCTGTTCTGCACAGGTGGTGTCATGATGACATTCACCTAAAGACTTTTAAGACACCTTACCCATATTTTCTTCATAGGGAACCGTTCCTGCAGTTAGTGCCAACATATCTAGCAAATACTTCACCATTCTGATTTTTGAATAGCTTATAGTTGGAGTCAAATGACTCATCAGAAGAATGAGGAGATTCACATGTAAAGCCAGATAAAGTAGATGGATCAACTAGAGGTCCCTTTGCAGCAACGCATGAGGTTTTGGGATACTGCTCAGGCTTCCAGTATGTTCCATCAGCATTGACTTTCCTCTCAAAGGCAATACTCTCTTTTCTAGGGTTCCTGTTGAGGATCTGCTTTTTAAGCACATCACAAAGAGCCTGATACCCTTTGAGGCTTTTGTACATGCCTGTCATATACAATTCCTTCAGCCCTGCATTGTCAGTGATACTAGCAATATCCTTAGATGAGGAATTGGTGATAGCAGAGACAGGTGAAGAATTTGTAGCAATAGAAGCATTTGAACTTTCAGGTGAAGAATTAGCAGATTCACGTTCAATGCACTTCAAACATGGAGGAATAAATTCTTCCTGAGCAGCGCTGATTTGTTGAGCAAGTAATCAATCACACTCCTTCTGAAGATCTTCATAACTCACCCTTAGCTTCTGAAGATCTTGCTTTCTTTGAAGAAATTCATAAGAAAGCTTCTCATGATCAGATAAGAGAGTGTTATGATGACTCTGAAGATTGTCAAACTTGGACTGAAGTCTCTGAAGATTTTCAGTCAAGGTTTTAGTGCGATCCATTTCTTCACCCAACATATCATTTCTCTTGTCTAGCATGTTTTGAACCTTTTCAAAGCCTTTTGTTGTTTTACAGCAATCTTAGCAAGTTTAGAGTAGCTAGGCTTGAGGTTTTCATCAGATTCATCCTCACTTGATTCAGAGGAGGGATATTTGAGTACCTTGGCACCCTTTGCCATGAAGCAATAGGTGGGAGCATAGTCATCATCGTCGTCATCAGCCTTGTTGTGGAAGCCATTTTCTTCAGTGTTGAAGATGGACTTGCTGACGAACGCAGTAGCGAGGGCTAGGCTCGCCACTCCAGATTCTGACTCCTCAGATGCCTCCTCTTCCTCATGTTCCTCATACTCAGCCTCAGAGTCCATTTCTTTGCCAATGAATGCCCGAGCCTTCTTGGAGCTGCTCTTCTTGTGAGATGAAGACTTCTAGGATTTTGATGATGAGGACTTTGAAGATTTCTTCTTCTTCTTAGAGTCATCAGAAGTGTAATCCTTGTATTTCTTCTTCTTTGATTCCTTTTCCCACTGAGGACAGTCTTGAATGTAGTGACCGGGTTTCTTGCATTTGTGGCATAGTCTCTTTTTGTAGTCACGGGATGAGGAATCATCACTTCTTGAGGATTTTCCAAAGAGACCACATCTTGAGAACTTTTGGAATTTCTTCACGAGCATTGCTAGCTCCTGGCTCAGTTCTTCAGGATCACCAAGGCTACTACCAGAATCTTCATCTTCAGATTCAGACACTGCCTTGGCCTTCAGAGCACATGATCTGCCATAGCTCTGTCCATAGAGATCTCTCTTCTCAGCAAGCTGGAACTCATGAGTATTTAGCCTCTCGAGGATATCAGCGGGATCAAGTGACTTATAGTCTCCACGTTCTTGTATCATCAATGCCAGAGTATCAAATGAGGAATCAAGCGATCTCAGCAATTTCTTCACCACCTCATGGTCGGTGATGTCAGTGGCACCAAGTGCTTGAAGCTCATTTGAGATGTCAGTGAGGCAATCGAAGGTTTGCTGAACATTTTCATTGTCGAGTCTTTTGAAGCGGTTGAAGAGATTGCGAAGAACGTCAACTCGGGAGTCACGCTGTGTTGAGACTCCTTCATTAACCTTGGACAGCCTATCCCAGATAAGCTTAGCTGACTCCAAAGCACTCACTCTACCATACTGCCCTTTGCTCAGATGGCCACATATGATGTTCTTCGCTTGAGAGTCGAGTTGCTTGAATCTCTTTATGTCAGCAGCGTTGATGGTAGGAGTGACAGAGGGGACACCATTCTCCACAACATACCAGAGATCGTTATCAATTGCCTCAAGATGCATGCACATCTTATTCTTCCAGTAGGGGTAGTCCGTCCCATTGAAGGTAGGACACCCAGCAGAGACCTTGATCATACCTGCGAACGACATAACTAAAACTCTAGGCGGTTAAACCAAAATCACACAGAACAAGGGAGTACCTTGCTCTAATACCAATTGATAGTGTGTTAAGTCGACTACAGGGGGGTGAATAGGCGATTTTTATGAATTCTTCACAGAGGAATTTCAGGGTGAGGAAATTCCTAAGCAAAGAACTACTTGCAGGGGAATAAGTACTCAGATGCATACATGACATAACATAAACATGGACATCATGATGAAATGAAAACAGACACAGAGTACAGGAAGTGTAAGCACAGGATAAAACAGGATGAAGACAAACAGACTGAAGAAATTGAGAAAGTCTTCACTCAATGTCTTCAAACAGATATGAACAAGCACACAACACAATAATGAGGAATGGAAGGGTTGAGGAAATAGAACCAGTTAGCTCAGTGAAGACAATGATTTGGTAGACCAGTTCCAACTGCTGTGACAGTTGTACGTCTGGTTGGAGTGGCTAGGTATTTAAACCTGAGGACACACAGTCCTCACCGTATTCTCCTTGAGCTAAGGTCACACAGACCTCGCCCAATCACTCGTGGTAAGTCTTCAGGTGTCGGCAATCCACAATTTCCTCTTGGATGCTCTAGATCATGATGCCTAACCGTCTGGAAGATGCACAGTCTTCAAAGGTAACAAGTGTCGGATCCACGCAGGATCAATCTCTTTAGTGATGCTCAATCACTCTGGGTTTGTAGGTGTTTGGGTTTGGATTTCCTCACTTGATGATTTTTGCTCAAATTTCTCGGAGGATGGGATGCTCTAAATGACAAGTGTCAGTTTCTCTCGGAGCAGCCAACCAGCTAGTGGTTGTAGGGGCGGCTATTTATAGCCTAGGGAGCAGCCCGACATGATAAGACATAAATGCCCTTGAATGATATGACCGTTAGTTGTGTAGTTATTTTGGGACAGCTGGCGCGTAGCACAGCAACGGTCGGAAGTTTGACTATCAAATTCCTCAAGGCTATCATGTTCCTCACTTGTAGGCAATCCGCACTGGCGAATTCCTAACTCCTTAGTCAGAACAAATTCTCAGAGACCAGAAGATCTTCATCTCTCTCACTGAAGAAATTGACTGGACTGCATGAGATTTCCAATGGCTTCACTCGAAGGGATTGGTAGGTGTAGGATTTTGAGATGAGCATCACTTGGAAACTTTTCCTTAGTTTTTCCTCGACCCCCTTTAACTGTACGGTGTTTCCTATGACTCAAGAAAGAGAAAAAGAAACTATGAAAACAAAAGTCTTCACGCTTCATGTTCCTCGCATGAATATCAAGTCATCATGGGCACACCAATTTCTTCATCTTCGAAGTCTTCAGAAAGTCTTCAGAAATCCAAATTCTTCAGTTGAAGACGTTAATTTTTAGGGGTCGACTTTCTCTGTAAATATCAAACTCCTCATAGACTTATAGACCTGTGTACACTCATAAAAGCATCAGTCCCTTAACCTATAAGTATTCAATATACCAAAATCACTAAGGGGCACTAGATGCACTTACAAGTATGCCTCTACTTGACTAGCTCGTTAATCAAAGATGGTTAAGTTTCCTAGCCATAGACATGAGTTGTCATTTGATGAACAGGATCACATCATTAGAGAATGATGTGATTGACTTGACCCATCTGTTAGCTTAGCACTATGATCGTTTAGTTTATTGCTATTGCTTTCTTCATAACTTATACATGTTCCTATGACTATGAGATTATGCAACTCCCGAATACCAGAGGAACACTTAGTGTGCTATCAAACATCACAACGTAATTGGGTGATTATAAAGATGCTCTACAGGTGTCTCCGATGGTGTTTGTTGAGTTGGCATAGATCGAGATTAGGATTTGTCACTCCGATTGTCGGAGAGGTATCTCTGGGCCTTCTCGGTAATGCACATCACTATAAGCCTTGCAAGCAATGTGACTAATGAGTTAGTTACGGGATGATGCATTACGGAACGAGTTAAGAGAGTTGCTGGTAACGAGATTGAACTAGGTATTGAGATACCGACGATCGAATCTCAGGCAAGCAACACACCGATGACAAAGGGAACAACGTATGTTGTTATGCGGTTTGACCGATAAAGATCTTCGTAGAATATGTAGGAACCAATATGAGCATCCAGGTTCCGCTATTGGTTATTGACCGGAGATGAGTCTCGGTCATGTCTACATAGTTCTCGAACCCGTAGGGTCCGCACGCTTAACTTTCAATGACAATCGGTATTATGATTATGTGTTTTTATATACCGAAGGTAGTTCGGAGTCCCGGATGTGATCATGGACATGACGAGGAGTCTCGAAACAGTCGAGACATAAAGATTGATATATTGGAAGGCTATGTTTGGACACCGGAATGGTTCGGATAAGTTCGGGCAATTACTGGAGTACAGGGGGGTTACCGGAACCCCCCGGGGAGTCAATGGGCCTTAATGGGCCATGGTGGGAGAGAGGAGGAGGCGACCAAGTGGGGGGCGCCCCCCAAGCCCAATCCGAATTGGGGAGGGGGCCGGCCCCCTTTCATTCTCTCCTTCTCCATCTTCCTTCTTCTCCTACTCCAACTAGGGAAGGGGGGAAACCTACTCCTACTAGGAGTAGGAATCCCCCTTGGGGCGCGCCATAGAGAGGGTCGGCCCTCCACTCCTTTATACGGGGGAGGGGGGCACCCCATAGACACACAAGTTGACAGTTGTCTTAGCCGTGTGCGGTGCCCCCCTCCACAGATTTCTACCTCGGTCATATTGTTGCAGAGCTTACGCGAAGCCCTACGTCGGTAACTTCATCAACACCGTCTTTACGCCGTCGTGCTGACGAAACTCTCCCTCGCCCTCAGTTAGATCAAGAGTACGAGGGACGTCACCGAGCTGAGCGTGTGCAGATCGCGGAGGTGTCGTGCGTTCGGTACTTGATTGGTTGGATCGCGAAGACGTTCGACTACATCAACCGCGTTACTTAACACTTCCGCTTTCGGTCTATGTGGGTACGTGGACACACTCTCCCCGCTCGTTGCTATGCATCACCTAGATGGATCTTGCGTGTGCGTAGATTTTTTTTGAAATTACTGCGTTTCCCAACACTATCAAACGTCACAACATAACTGGGTGATTATAAAGTTGCTCTACAGGTGTCTCCGATGATGTTTGTTGAGTTGGCATAGATCGAGATTAGGATTTGTCACTCCATGTATCGGAGAGGTATCTCTGGGCCCTCTCGGTAATACTCATCACTATAAGCCTTGCAAGCAATGTGACTAATGAGTTAGTTGCGGGATGATGCATTCGGAACGAGTAAAGAGACTTTCCGGTAACGAGATTGAACTAGGTATGATGATACCGACGATCGAATCTCGGGCAAGTAACATACCGATGACAAAGAGAACAACGTATGTTGTTATGCGGTTTGACCGATAAAGATCTTCGTAGAATATGTAGGAGCCAATATGAGCATCCAGGTTCCGCTATTGGTTATTGACTGGAGATGTGTCTACATAGTTCTCGAACCTGTAGGGTCCGCACGCTTAACGTCCGATGACGATTTGTATTATGAGTTATGTGATTTGATGACCGAAGTCTGTTCGGAGTCCCGGATGAGATCACGGACATGACGAGGAGTCTCAAAATGGTCGAGAGGTAAACATTGATATATTGGAAGGTAGTATTCGGACACCCGAAGGGTTCCGGAGTGCATCGGGTACATGCCGGAGTACTGGAGGGATTACCGGAACCCCCCGGGGAAAGATATGGGCCTTATGGGCCATAGGAGGGAGGCTAACCAGCCCACAAGGGGCTGGTGCGCCCCCCATAAGGGAGGAGGCCGAGTTGGACTTGGGAAGGGGGCGCCACCCCCTTTCCTTCTCCTACTCCCTATCCTTCCCCTTCTGCCCCTCCGGAAGAAGGAAAAAAAAGGTGGGGCCGAATCCTACTAGGACTAGAGTCCTAGTAGGACTCCCCTCTCCTTGGCGCACCCCTTGTTGGCCGGCCTCCTCCTCCCCTCCTTTATATACGGGGGCAGGGGCACCCCAAAGGCACGATAGACAATCTCTTAGCCGTGTGCGGTGCCCCCCTCCACAGTTTAACACCTCGGTCATATCGTCGTAGTGCTTAGGCGAAGCCCTGCGCCGGTAACTTCATCATAACCGTCACCACGCCGTCGTGCTGACAGAACTCTCCCTCGGCCTCAACTGGATCAAGAGCTTGAGGGACGTCATCGAGCTGAACGTGTGCAGAACACGGAGGTGCCGTACGTTCGGTACTTGGATCGGTTGAATCGTGAAGACGTTCGACTACATCAACTGCGTTACTAAACGCTTCCGCTTTCGGTCTACGAGGGTACGTGGACACACTCTCCCCGCTCGTTGCTATGCATCCCCTAGATAGATCTTGCGTGATCGTAGGTAAATTTTTTGAAATACTGTGTTCCCCAACAGTTACAGTAACTAGCTAAGTTACTCAAACTACCTCTCTCCTCATTAATTCATTGCCATATAAGCAAATTTGCTGAGTTGGACTCGATGCATTTCCAGTGCTGCCTGCGCCAGGAGGAAGGAAATAAATGTGCTCAAAAGCAGCATGGTTTATTAAATATTATTTTTGGGAATGTACATTAAAATTTGCTAACACTATACTGAAATTCATAGTCATGGTTGGGAGTCGGGACTGTTTTTCAGTGATGTATCCTTGACAGCCATTCCATTCACACCAGTGCATGTGAGGTACTAGCAGTGAAGGAGGCTAAGAGAATCCCTCACAAAGGGTGGACAATGAGCCAGAGCACAGAGACAACCCTGACATATTCTTATAATTCAAGCTGGTTTGATCCTACTGAAAATCAGTCACATGGAACTTTATATATTATTATTAAATCTAGGCGCAAAACAAAGCAGAGAGTGGCACATCATCACATTTGCCCGTTGTAACTTATTCCAACCCAACGAAAACAATGGGAGAAGAAAAGGCTATTAGTAGAGTGTTCATCACATTACACTTCAGAGAATATACATCCAGAAACATCTATAATTTTCTATGGAACAATATACTTGGTAATAATCTTTCCAGTTTCCACGCTAAATTGCAAACAGAGAACAAAATTACCGCAACAGTGCGTAGGCGCAATCATGGCAACATATATGTAGTTCATAGTTATGCCACTCATAAAAAACTGTTACTCGTTAAGAAAAGGGAGGGGTGCTGGTTTCTATTAGCTGTACGCATAGGAACTACATGTAAATAAAGATTATCAGAGTGCTACTGTCTATGATGAGCATAGCTTGCTACTGTCTCCGATATCTAGTATAAGTTTGTTGACAGGCTTGAGTTTGTTTTGAAAGATCTGATGGACAAGACTTTCTCAATTATTTGTAGTAATCGTCATGTTTATATCTTTGCGGAAATTTTATAAAACAGTTACAGATAAGTAAAAAATTGTTTTTACCAACAATCCATATCCTAATATTAATTGGACAAACTGTTTATCTTTTACTGGGCAAAATAAAAATAAACAAAAAAATCGCCTTAGGAAGGCTCAAACCCAAGACCAACCAAAGCATACTTGCATGCCCTAGCCAACTTGTCAACAGAGAGATTCAGTAGTACTACACGACAGACGATTTTTTATATCTTCTGTACCCCAGTGCCAAAGACTGTGGCGGTAGGTTATTTTCAACATCAAACGATCATAACGGCACAGTAAGTCCTACCGCCGTAGCCCTCGGCGGTAGGCTGTGTTACCCTACCGCTAAAGACGATGACGTTAGGGAAAGGGTCAGATCGCGAATATTTTTCGAACCGAGGTCAAATCATGCTAAAGTTTACAAAAAGGGTCGAAACAGTGAATTCGGCCCCGCGCGGCAGCGTGTGGCGACGGCGCCGAGACGAAAGAAGGATGGGACGGCTAGCGATCCGGGTGGAGCAGAGCAAACACCCTATCTCATGATCTCGGGATGGAGTGGAGTGCAGCTGCGCGCGTGGGTTTTCCTTTTTCTTTCTAGGGGTAGCCGCGCGCGTGGGTGTGCCATGTAAACCTACGAGGAAAAGATACCGGTGTGGGCGGGAGCTCCTATTTATCGACCAGCGCTATCGGAGGCCATGAAGCGCGCACCCGCTCTCCCAGCATGCCATTTTGGCGAGTAAAATGCACAAAACCATTACTTCCACGTCATAACTCTTAGGAAATCACCACTTTGCAAAATGTGACACTTCGCATAGAACTGAAAGTTTGACAGTGGCAAAAAATACTGATCCAAAATGCTAAGTGTTTTGATGACGTCACTAATCGGCCGGGCCCATTTGTCGGGCTGAGTTGGAAAAAGATGCCATGCAAGCACTTGGGATTGTCTTCTTCTTCCATCTCATTTCCCTTTTTGGCATTCTCACAAGCACCTTGCATGCATGGGTCATCCTCTGCTCTTTCCTCCCTTGCGCGAACCCGGTCTCGATCCCCATGGCGGCGCTTTCCTCGTCACAACGTGCTCTCCACAACCTCCATCCCCCCACCGGTCACAGGAACGACCGTAGGAGCAGCGGCGGCGGCACCGAGGAGTGGAGGCGCGGCGAGGTGCGCGGTCACAGGAATGAACGGCGGGTGGTCGTGTCAGGTATGGACGGTGGTGACGCACATCGTGGCTTCAGCCGGAGATGGCGGCGGGGGACGCTAGGGACGCCGGAGCTGGCGGGGGACGGATGCCGCAGTGGCCTCGCGTCCGAGCCACTTGCTCTCGATCTGCTCAGGCATAGACGAGCGGGAGGCGGGGCGCGCTCCGAATCGTGACAAGCTGCGGACGCGGCCTCATCATTGCTCGCCGCAAGTCAGCAGCAATCACGCACGCGCACACTCGGCCAGCGGCTGCACACATGCAGCAGCGGATGCGGCGGCAAGTAGCAGCGGCAGCACACAAACAGCAGCACCATGCATCAAGCTAGCAGCCGCAAGCTAGCTCGGGCTCACAAGCAGGACCCCCAGACCACGCACGCACGCACGCACGCAGGTCGCACCGTCCGTGGCGAGCTCGGCTCTGTTAGAGTACAACACGGTTCTGCACGGGCATCCCGAAGACGCCGGCACCTTCCTCGTCGAGCTCCACAACATCGTCTCCGCTGACTCCTCCTTGCCTCGCATCGCCCGACACCGTCGCGGTAGCTCGCCGAGACGAGCGGGAGCGCGCGAGGTCTTGATGCGGCGGCGCCAGACAGGGCATGCCTCTAGCACGAGGAAGTCGCGAGGTCACGCGCCCGGACGGCGGCGTCGAACCTGCTCAGGCTGGCCCGCGTGGTAACCAGGCGCGGCGTACACGGTCGTGCGGGCGGCGGGGAGGAGTAGAGGGAGGGGAGAAGAGCCGGAGTAGTCGCTGGGCTGTTCGGCGACGCCGGTTGTGACGGCGGTCCGGCCATGTGGTGGCGGTCGGGATCGGGCGTGGTATGGCAGGAACTCGAAGTCGTCGCATGCGAGGTGCTCGTCAGAATGCCAGAGGGAAACGAGATGGAAGGAGAAGACAACCGCCTACATGGCAGGGTTTTTTCCAACTCTGCCTGACGGATGGGCCCGGCCAATTAGTGACGTCAGCAAAACACTTAGCATTTTTATTAGTGTTTTTTGTCACTGTCAATTCTTCACTTCAGTGCAAATTGTCACGTTCGGTTCGGTGCAAAGTGTCATGTTTTGTCAAGTGATGGTTTTCCCATAACTATGGCGCGAAAGTGATGGTTCTATGCATTTTGGCCATTTTGGCCAGCCCCCCTTTTTTTTGAGTTCCTCTTTGGTTTTTCCGTTTGCATTTCTATGTTTCCTTTTTCTGTTTTTGTCCTTTTTTAATAAAATTTGGCATTTAAAAAATGTTCATGATTTCTAAAAAATGTACACAAATTTCCTTTCTAGCAGGAATTTGTTCTAAAGATGTGAGATCGCTTACACAAAGGTATTAACTGGTTTTGCTTATGACATAACAAGGGAAGTAGAGCTGTCCTTATGTCTTCTTTTGTGTTCTTGTCAATTGCTACATATGAGCTCCACGGTGGACCACGGCAGGAAGATCGAATTGCTTACCGCATCCTGCACCTACCGGCAAAAAGACACCGAATTAAAAAATAATCAGGAATTTGAAAAAAAATTCATTTTTTTTATTATAATTGATACAAATTTCTAAAAATGTACACTAATCCAGGAAAAATGGTCGTAATTCAAATAATGTTTATAAATTTCACGACATATTCGCTGAATCCAAAAAATTGTTGATGAATTAATAAAAAACACTTATTATATTATTTTTGAATTTTTATGAATATTTTTTGTAGTTGATGAACACATTTTGAATTCGATAATTTTTTGAAATTGATGAATATTTAAAAAGCATATGATGAATATTTTTTTGTATTTGATGGAAAACATTTGATTTCGTTGAGAAATGAATTTGACAAACATTATTTAAATTGATGATTTTTTTGAAAATTGGTGAACATTTTTTGAATTCACTAAACAATATTTGAATTTGATGAACAAACTTGATCATGATTTAGAAATTGTTCACGAATTTGAAAAAATGTTCGCCAAATGAAAAAAAAGGAAAATAAAAGTAAGGGAAGAATAAGAAAGAAAAAGAAAATAAGAAAATGACAAATGGAAAAAGAAAATAAAAACTAAATATGAAAAAAAAGAAAAAGGAAACGGGAACCAGAAAAGAAAAGAAAAAACAAAAGTGAAAAAATAACCTTCCCAAAATCGAAAGAGCGATCCTTCGCTACTTGGGCCGGCCCAAAATCACGTAGGGAGCACGGGAAGTATGTGCTTGGTTGACGACTGTCGACCTATGCGGTGGAAGTTTTTGTGAAGTCCACAAAGTCCAGATAGACAATCTAAGAATGTTGGGAATCATAAGAGAAGATGAAATAGCAAATCAGTGACTATAAATGAAGAATGCAGAACTTAACAATACATTAAAAAAATGAAAAGGAGGGAAAATTATAAAACTTACAGCAGCTAAAGGTAAGCATCCACGAACATAGATTGAATTGTTCGATGGAGTTTCAGTTCTGTTGAATAGATTGGTGCTGAAATTATCAATTTCCTTGTTCAAGTGATCAATGCAAAAGTTGGCCCAAATCAAAGGTCTTCAGCTTGCTAATGTCGTGGAGCCCATAAAGAATTTTCCAATTTGCATAATTCCAAGAGGTTGGGCTGAAAACAGAACTTATGAACAGAAACAAGAAGCTCCGGATGAAACCTTCCTCGGTCTCGTCATTCTTCATGATAGTGACAATATTATCAAATTGAATGTTCTTCTGGCCATTACCGAGATACTGGGACCTAAGCTGTAACACTCTAGCCACGACAACTGGATCTATGCTGTCCAGAGGAAAAGGCACAGAACCGTAACAGATACCAAAAACCTGAATTACCATATGTCTTTTGTGATGAATTATTTTCTCACCCTTTCTGAAAACTCCAGTCCCATTGCAATTTAAGTGGTTCGCAACCCATTGAAGAATTGGAATTAGAACCATTAAGTGAGGATGAATATTGAGAAGATTATCGAGCTCATATTTTGAAACAAACGACTTATGATTCTCACTTAAATCAGAAACTGCCTTATGCCACCTGATGGTAGAAAACCTATGTGCTTGATAGTACCAGCAGGATATTTGTAAAGTCTAGGCATGTTTAGAGTTAAGGGATAGCTGTATAATAATTAAAAAAAGTAAGGTGGTGAAACAAAGACTAATTAAACACACAGAAGAAAGTATGACAATTAAAAACATGTAAACACATCTGAAAAATAATAAAAACAACAAAAAGCAAATGAAAATATAAAAAAACAATCAAAGTAAAAAGTTCCACATCTTCCAAGTATCATCTTGTATTACTGGGTTAACATCATATATGAAAAACTACAATCACATCCTATATGAATAATATCACATTACCTAATAACACTCGTCTAAAAAAACAAAACTAGCACCAGAACCATACATATGTGAAAAAAGGTAGCACACAAAAGTTATTCTCAAACTATGGCTAAATGTTTTTCGAATCATTTATTTCTAACAAACAGAGAAGAACACATCTTATTCATGGTTTATTGTAATTAAGAAAAGAAGAGTGATTCTCCAATCAAATATAAAACAGTGAATTAACAGGTATCATGCATAAAAAAATATGTCACAAGTTCAACAACCTTGAAAACAGCAAGCACTCTTACCCCGGGAATGCATTAATGTTATTATCTATTCCCTATTCAATTCCTTATAACATCTCTCTCGTGCAAAAAAAGGGCACAATAAAAGAAGCCATTGTAGTAAGCATCAGATTAAATAAAAATTACATATAACTTCAGATTAAACCACAATCAACAAAAAAGGACCAAAGTACCTAAATCCATACATATATTTTGATAGATGCTCCGGTGACTTATGCAACCAACTTATCATGCTTGCCTAAGCATATATCAAACTTCGCTTATAAATTACTTAAATGCAACATAACTGCAGAATGTTGATGGATGCATCCTAACACGACAAAACATATGAACAACAAAGAAGCATGATGCTACTATTCAGGAAAAACAGAACATATAAACAATAGAGAAGAACTTCTGCACCATGCTACACAAATCACCCTATCATCATCAACAAACAAACAAAAATCCCAAGGCCAAGTGCCAGAACACACAACCCCTAACAACATCATGCTGAAATCATACCCTGTATCCAAATCTCTGGACACAACCCCCTAACATCATCATGTTGAATCATACCCTGAATCCAGATCTCTGAACACAAGCCCCTAACATCATCATGCTGAATCATACCCTGAATCCAAATCTATGAACACAAACCCCTTGTCTAATCTTAGAAACATCCAAAGCAATACAAAAATGCACCACCACTACAACCAAGGCCCCCTACAAAACCCTAGCAACACTGGACATGCTAAAATGGAACAAAAACGCCTAGATCGCGCGGTACCACACAGGGAGGAAGGAACACAACGGAGGAATTGGGCGCATTACCTTGTGGATGCCGAGCTGCGAAGCTTGACGGGGACCTAGACGACGCCGAGCTTGACCGGGACCTGGACGACGCCGAGATTGATGGAACCCTAGCCGATGCCGGAGGCACAGACCACCTGCAAAATAAACATCCAACGTGATGGGGTCAGCCAGATCTGATGCGATGGCGTGGATGAATAGGGAGTAGAGAGGCCCGGCGGCTGCTTACGAGGGCGGCAGTCTCTTGCCGGAGTAGGATCCCAGCGGAGGAAGCAGATGAAGCAGATGAAGTAGCAGTCGCAAGTGGAGGAAAAGGGGATCCAAGCACGAGGGAGGAAGGGAACACTTCTCTGTGGAGCTACGAACGAGTCACGCAAGGGAGGAAAGGAAGGGGGACAACGAAGAGGAAATAAAAAGGCCGACCCACTCAAGTCGAGGGGGTGTGCGGTGCCTCGACATTTTGACGCAAAACACGTCAAATAGGGTTTTCCCTACGCGGTAAATAGAAGACGCGGGCGTGGGCGTACCATTGCAAGCATTCGACGTGGACCTTCTCCTACATTGCAAACCTGCCATGTTAATGGGCCTTGTACCTTTTTTGCGGGGGATAGGCCGTGTAAGCGAACGCTATTTATCGCATTAAGCGATCACGCGGGGGAAGTCTCGCTGAAGCTTTTTCTCCCTTGCGTTGTCTTGGGCCGGCCCATTTATATGCATATGTTCACAAAAAGGAAATGCTGGAAGGGGGACTCAATCCCTGGTCTTCAGGTTTAACACACGCTGCTTCAGCTACACCGCCCGACATACTTTCGTGGTAATAACCACATGCACCACCTACTTGAGGCGACTCAAGCCGTTTTCTTCCAGATTTTTTCCTTTTTTATTTTATGTTGTCTCTTTTATTTTTTCTTCTCCGTTCTTCTGTCATTATTTTCCATTCTTTTTTGCATTTTCTTTGTTCTTCTCCATTTTTGTTTGGTTTTCTTTCTTCTCAATTTTTTCTTTTGGTTATCTTTTTTCTTCTCCATTTTTCATTTCGTTTTGTGGTTTTTTGTTTTCACTCCACATTTTTGTACATCTCAAAAACAAATTTTGTAACAAGTGATCAACATTTTTTTGTATACACGTTTAACATTGTCCGGATGCTATTTCAACATTTTTCAAATGCGTGTTCAACATTTTCTCAAATACTGGGTCAACATTTTCAAATACTTACTCAACAATTTTCAAATACCCATTCAACATTTTCTAATACCTATTCAACATTTTTTAAATACTTGTTCAACAATTTTAATATTTATTGAATATTTTTCAAATACTTGTTCAACATTTTTTCCAAATTCTTGTTCGACATTTTTCATATACCCATTCAACATTTTTCAAATACTCGTTCAACATTTTATTAAATATTTATTCAACATTTTTTAAATTCTTGTTCAAATTCTTTAATACTTATTCAACATTTTTTTCAAATGTGATTTTAAAGAGCGTTTTTTTGTAATATATACATGTATATATATGGAATATATTAAATTATATAAAAAAGTACAAACATGACAAAAATGAGAACAGAAAACAAAAAGAAAAAAAGGCTGCAGCTCCCGCGCGGCTGGGCCGGCTATCTGTGGCCCGGTCGGGCGATTCCTTCAGCGAGCGAATGCTTCTGGGTCGCGTAACACGACAAATAGTCGCGCCCGGCCGTGTATCGATACAAATAAGATAGACCCAAGCAGCAACAAGTTCAGCGCAGACCCGAATGCTGAGACCAGTCTGTAAGGCGGTCCGGTCTCCCATTTCTTTGCCTTTTATTAGGGGAACACTCGAGGAGCGTTGTCGGAATCAAATGAGTACCATATATTCAATTGTCGTGGTGTTGTCCACTACAATTCGGCAGATCTGCAAGATCATGGGAAAAGTTGCCCCTATCGTGCTTTGTATCGTCAAAACTCAAATTAGCAAAACTAGTGTAGAAGGTTTAGCTGGCACTTTAGGCCATGGGAATTCATATGTCATTGGTAGTTCTTTCAATGCTGAAAGCAGGACGTTGGGTATTACTCTTTATATTGTTGATTTATGCAACTGGATTGATTTAGGCTTTCAAGGCCGGTTTTAGACGCTCGAAAAGAAACTTGCAGGTGGCTTCTACTCTCGAGTGTATCTTGACACGATGATGGGATCTGCTAATTGGTGCACATAATTCCAACTAGTGACGACAAGCCACTTGATATATGCAACATCAGATCACTTGGCGATCTTACCGACCTTGGACCCGTTGAGCAGCAGTAGCTAGGGATAGTGATGGTTCAGGTATGAAATTATGTGGGATACACATTCAAAGTTGGAGGGAATCATAGATGTTGCATGGAAGTCCAACGGCTCAACATCAATGGTGGAGGAAGTGCAAGCAAAACTGGCATCACTTTTGCCTCCGACCTGGACGCTGGAGTAACTCCTCATTCGGACAGGGTGCGGCGGGAGATTAAGAAGCTCGAGAACGATCTGGAGGAGATGCAGAATTAATGATGGTCTGATAGAATCATGAAGAGCTCATGTGGCACCAACACTTGCACATTGAGTGCCTCTCGATCGGGGATAATAATACCCATTTTTCATCTCAGAGCATCAATATGCAAGAAGAAGAACATGATGAAAGGCTTGAAGAAACCAAATGGGCAGGTCACAAAAGTTCCAGAGGAAATGAAAATGCTTGCTTCTGATTTTTATCAAACCTCTACACATCCGAGGGGGTGGAGGGGGTACATGAATTTCCTTCACATGTCCAAAGGAAAGTGACGCTGGCAATGAACGGCATTCTTACAAAAGAGTATTTTGAGGAGAAGTGAAGAAAGTGGTATCCCAGGTGTTCCCTACCAAAGCCCTGGTGTCGGATGGGTATCCAACACATTTCTTCTAGTGCCATTGGGGTATATGTGGTCCTAATATAACTAAGGTGGTACTCATCATAGTTTGGGGAGAGGAAGGCACAGAGAGTATAAATGATACAGTTCTAGTGTTGATCCCCAGGGCATCAAATCCTACTTTATTGTCCCAATTCCACCTTATTAGCTTATGTCGCATCTTCTACAAGACTAGATCGAAGGTTCTCCCCAACCGTCTAAAGAAGATTTTGGGGAGATTATATCATGTCGGTCTTTGTGCACGGGAGACTAATCGCAGATAACATTATTACTTCTTATGAGTATCTACATTTTATGAAGCGTACTAGATCCAAGAATAATAGATTTTGTGCATTAAAATTGGGCATGATGAAGGCCTGCGACGGAGTAGAATGGTCATATTTGTTGGGGTTCGTAGCAGAATTTTAAAATTTTCCTACGCTCACCAAGATCCATCTATGGAGTATACTAGCAACGAGGGGAAAGGAGTGCATCTACATACCCTTGTAGATCGCGAGCGGAAGCGTTCCAATGAACGAGGTTGATGGAGTCGTACTCGCCGTGATCCAAATCACCGATGACCGAGTGCCGAACGGACGGCACCTCCGCGTTCAACACACGTACGGAGCAGCGACGTCTCCTCCTTCTTGATCCAGCAAGGGGGAAGGAGAGGTTGATGGAGATCCAGCAGCACGACGGCGTGGTGGTGGATGTAGCGGGATCTCGGCAGGGCTTCGCCAAGCTTCTGCGAGAGGGAGAGGTGTTGTAGGGGAGGAGGGAGGCACCAAAGGCTGTCATCCTGCTGCCCTCCCTCCCCCCCACTATATATAGGCCCCCTAGGAGGGGGGGCGCCGGCCTGGATCCCATCTGCAAGGGGGGGGGGGCGGCGGCCAGGGGGATACTTAACCCCCAAGGCAAGTGGGGCGCCCCCACCCTAGGGTTTCCAACCCTAGGCGCAGGGGGGAGGCCCATGGGAGGCGCCCTAGCCCACTAAGGGCTGGTTCCCTTCCCACTTCAGCCCATGGGGCCCTCCGGGATAGTGGCCCCACCCGGTGGACCCCCGGGACCCTTCCGGTGGTCCCGGTACAATACCGGTGACCCCCGAAACTTTCCCGATGGCCGAAACTTGACTTCCTATATATAATTCTTCACCTCCGGACCATTCCGGAACTCCTCGTGACGTCCGGGATCTTATCCGGGACTCCGAACAACTTTCGGGTTTCCGCATACTAATATCTCTACAACCCTAGCGTCACCGAACCTTAAGTGTGTAGACCCTACGGGTTCGGGAGACATGCAGACATGACCGAGACGCCTCTCCGGTCAATAACCAACAACGGGATCTGGATACCCATGTTGGCTCCCACATGTTCCACGATGATCTCATCGGATGAACCACGATGTCGAGGATTCAATCAATCCCGTATACAATTCCCTTTGTCAATCGGTATGTTACTTGCCCGAGATTCGATCGTTGGTATCCTAATACCTTGTTCAATCTCGTTACCGGCAAGTCACTTTACTCGTACCGTAATGCATGATCCCGTGGCTAACTCCTTAGTCACATTGAGCTCATTATGATGATGCATTACCGAGTGGGCCCAGAGATACCTCTCCGTCATACGGAGTGACAAATCCCAGTCTCGATCCGTGCCAACCCAACAGACACTTTCGGAGATACCCATAGTGTACCTTTATAGTCACCCGGTTACGTTGTGACATTTGGTACACCCAAAGCACTCCTACGGTATCTGGGAGTTACACGATCTCATGGTCTAAGGAAAAGATACTTGACATTGGAAAAGCTCTAGCAAACGAACTACACGATCTTTTATGCTATGCTTAGGATTGGGTCTTGTCCATCACATCATTCTCCTAATGATGTGATCCCGTTATCAACGACATCCAATGTCCATGGTCAGGAAACCGTAACCATCTATTGATCAACGAGCTAGTCAACTAGAGGCTTACTAGGGACATTGTGTTGTCTATGTATCCACACATGTATCTGAGTTTCCTATCAATACAATTCTAGCATGGACAATAAACGATTATCATGAACAAGGAAATATAATAATAACCAATTTATTATTGCCTCTAGGGCATATTTCCAACAATATTTGCATTCCATTATGAATAAATTGGGCTTTGCACATTCATGGATATCTCCTATTATGGGCATGGCTAGTAGAGATTCTTTCTTAGTATTGCTTAGTGGATGCAAAATAGAGCAATTCAAACCCTCAGGGGAGTTAAGCCAAGGAGATCCAGTATGCCCATACCTTGTCTAGTTGTAAGAATATCAACACACTTCACCACTTTCTCATCAGATGCTTCCCCTTTGGGTCTCCGGAGTGGAAGTTGTAGTCCTCGGCATAGGCGTCAGCCGTCCGAGGGGCATCAATACCCTCGGTAGGGTGCCTGGCATGGCCGAAAGTACCAAGACGGACCCTGCATGCAGTTACCAAGCTTCGGGGCTCTAAAGAGTAATACCCAATGTCCTGCTTTCTTATTGTTATTCATGGTGGAGGATACCTCATGCGGGGAATACAATGATGTATAAAGAGATGGCTATCGAAAGTTGTCCTATCAGAGATTGGATCCGGACGAGAGCACCAGCCCCTCCCCCTATATACACCGTGGGAGCTAGGATTTACATGAAGGAGATGCAATCTATCCTACCGCCCTCCTTGGCTTGGAGTCCACGAAGGTCCCAGAGACGCTTATGGGTCGACTTGGACCCCCTCCTGTCTTCACCTACTAGGTGGGCCTTAGGGGCCCATAGCCAGGTTGGTCGTCGGGCTCCCCATGGAAGTCAACCCCGGTACGTGGCACCGACATCATTGGCAGACATGGTTCCCGAAGGAGGAGTGGATCTTGTCCGTATGCTGGGCGGCACGACCTACTCCCTCGTGAGTTGTGCGTTTTTCTCCGTGGCGGCTGTCTTCTTCCTTGCGAGCCGCTAAGATCCCGCGATTCCGATGCGGATAGCCACCGATTTTCACGGTGGCAGGCGTCCGTCTCCTCCCAGGCGAAGGAACAACGGATGACATTGTGGAGGACCTCAGCAGTGGCGACGACGGGTGGAAGCGGCTCAGACGTGGATATGCAGGACCCGCATCCGGACAAGCTAGAGGTGGACCGCAACACCCTCTCCCTTGCGCGGTGATAGGCCAGCCTTTGGCTCTGGCAGCCATGACCGGGGTCTCGGCGATGCGGGCACGAGCACCCAACACCTCCTAGGAGGAGCTAGAGGTGTCGGGCACCACCGGTCACCCTTCTACCTGACGAGGAAGGCCTAGACCACGACGTGCAACTACGGGCTAGCTTGGAGCTGTAGCTACTCCTCCGGGCCACTGGGGATGCCGTAGAGCTCAAGCTCCCGCCTTGTCCATTGGTGACCAGCAGAGCGCGAGTTCCTCATCGTTCGGAGCGGACGAGTTGGAGTCCTCTTTGACGAGCGCTGCCTAGTTGATTGAGTCAGATCCGGCTGCCAAATCCGCTATCGGCCATGGTGGAGGGGAAGGGAGAGGAAGGGCAGGAGATGAGCAGTGGAGCGGAATAGTCAAGAGGGGTGAGGTTTTGACTAGGGTTTGGTTCGGGTGAGGTATTTGTGGGGACAATGTGGGGACGGCATGGGCCGACGTGGGTTGGTCCTTTGTGGCGGACGACCTGGTCCATCCCGTATCCTTTCCATATGGCTAGGTTTGGGGACTGCGAGTCAGCCTAAATGTTTGGGCTAACTATGTGAGGTCAGATTGGATGACATTTTCTGCCCGGACAGTGACCGGGTAGGCCGCCCGGGCATTTGTGTATGTTTCGAGGCTCCGTTTGTATATACTCATGAGATTTGTGTAATTTGGCGACGCAAAGGTTAGAGCAACTCTAATAAAAGCAATAGAGATAATGTGAAAAATCGAATTAATTAACATTTGCAGCCTTTGTAAGAGGCGCTTCTGCCTAGTATATACCCGTGTCTGGTAAATGATATGGTTATTGTTCTTATTCCAAAGGTGAAGAACCCACAATCTATTAAAGATTTCTGGCCTATCAGCATGTGCAATGTTATTTTTAAAATTATTTGTAAGTGCCTCGTGGACAGGCTGAGACCGTTACTGGATGGTATGATCTCTCCAACCCAAAGTGCCTTTATTCCTAGGAGACTAATTTATGATAATGCTCTGATGCCTTTGAGTGTATACATTATTTGAGCACGCTTAAGGATAGGCGGGGTGATTACTGTGCTTATAAATTGGATTTAGCCAAAGCGTATGATCGGGTAGATTGGCAGTTCCTGAAAAGCATATTGGGGGCTTTGGGCTTTGCAGCAGGTTGGATAAACTGGATCATGGCTTGTGTGACGCCACAAATTTTTAGTGTGTTTTAATGGTCAGCTCCTGGAGTCGTTCTCCCCTTCTTGTGGCATCAGGCAAGGAGTCCCTTTATCCCCGTATTAATTCCTTTTTGTGGCGGAGGCTCTTTCTTTGTTATTACAGGATGCGTGTGCTAAAAGAACTTTGCAAGATTTCAAGGTGAATAGTCATGCTCCGGGTATTTCTCATCTTTTGTTTGCCGATGACTACTTGTTGTTCTTCAAGGGGTCTATTGATCAAGCGTTCACTATTAAAAATATTCTAGCAACCTATGAGAAGGGGACTGGTCAGCTTCTAAGCCTGGTTAAATGCTCTATTATGTTCGAAAAGAAGTGTAGCATAGAAGATCAAGTGGCCGCCATGGTAATATTGTGTATTACCTCCGATGGTTTTGAGGATAAATATCTCGGGCTTCCGGTACCTCAAGCTAGAATGAAGGCACGTAAATTCCAATCAACTAAAGAAAAGGCTCTTAAAATTCTATCGGACTGGGTAGAAAAATATGTGTGTTGTGGGGCGAAGGAAACTTTGATCAAATCAGTTCTTCAGGCTCTTCCGATATATGCCATGGGTATTTTTTAATTCCCGGCATCACTGTGTGAGGATATATCGCATATTATAAGGGACTTTTGGTGGGGCGACGAGGAGGATAGGAGGAAAACTCACTGGTTGGCTTGGGATAAATTGACTAGGCCCAAAAGTGCGGGGGGCATGGGTTTTCGTGATGTAAGATTATTTAACCAAGCCCTTCTGGCTAAGCAGGCTTGAAGATTGGTGGTTAACCCAGACTCCTTATGCGCTAAGGTGATGAAGGCAAAATATTATCCCAGGGGCATATTCTTGACACAACTTTTCCCCAAGCGGCATCGCTCACTTGGCAAGGTATATTACATGGATTGGACGTGCTTAAATATGGTGTTAGTTTGAGAGTGTGTGATGGGTCTAATATAAATATTTGGAGAGATAACTAGTTTTCAAGAGCCTCGGGCCTTAATGTTACCGCCAAGAAGAATATGACCAGGATCAAGTGTGTTTCTGATCTAATGATGAGTGGACAACGGAGATGGGATGAGAATTTGATTAGGCACCTGTTTTATCCATATGATGCTGAAGAGATCCTAAGTCTGCGGATTCAGTTGCATGGGGACGGTGATTTTGTTGCCTGGCACCATGAGAAGAATGGGTTGTTCTCGGTTAAAAGCGCGTATAAGCTTGCGCTTAGTCTAAAGGACCGTAAAGATAACGAGGGCCAATATAGTGGTGCAATGTTGGGAGAGAGAAAATTGGGATATTATTTGGAAGGCCAATGTTCCTAAGAAAATCCATATTTTTGCATGGCGTATCGCTACCGATAGTTTGGCTGTCCAGGTAAATAGAGTTCTCCACCACCAAACCACTCTTCGTACATGTTCTATTTGTGGAGTGGAAGATGAAAGTACCTTTCATGCGCTAAGGCATATGCGCTGTGTATGGCCACGAGGGATATTTGGATCTTGCCTGCGGAGGAGGCTCTTAAGTATACTGGGGCTGATTGGTTCCTTATTCTTTTGGATCAATAAGCCCTACTATGCGTGACCAAATTATATTCATTTTCTGGAGAGCTTCCATTTGAGAAATGACATGATTTTTGGTAAGGGGAAGGAATCCATCTCAGCCTCTGCAAGTTTTGTTCATAATTATTGGGCATCGTTTGTCTCTTGTCATTCATACCCAAAGGCCGACTCGAAAAATAAAGGTAAAAGGCAGGTGGCCGGATCAAGTTCTACTCCTAATCCTTCAGAAGCTCAGGTGATATGGCAACTCCCTTCTTTGAATTATATAAAGATCAATGTCGATGTTAGTTTTGTGGAGAGTATTAGTGCGGCGAGTGTGGGGGTGGTGGCAGGGGACTCTTCTGGGAGGGTCATAGTCTCCTCCTGGGATTTCATTGGACTTTGTAAAAGCGTAGAGGAGGCGGAGCTCCGTGCTTGCATTGCCGGTCTTTATATAGATATTACTCTACAAAATCCTATAATCTTAAAGATTGACTATGCAGTGGTGGTAGCGATCCTGAAAAATGAAAATTTTGACAAGTCATCATTGATGGATTTTGAAGAAGGAAGCGAATAAGTATCTCCAAGCTTATATCTAGTTTTAAGATCTTCAAGATCAATCGCTCGGCCAATCTGGTGGCCCATATGATTGCTAAATTTAGTTTTGATAATAGATCAGATGGTATCTTAGTTAGTAAGTGTTCGGTCCTGCGTGATGAATTTTGTAATGACTGATTGTAATAGCTAAGGTTAATTAATACTCTTATATGAGGTGGTTTAAAACAAGATATATATTAAAATGGATAAAAGGGATGTATCTAGACGTATTTTAGTCCTAAATACATCTATTTTTATCCATTTGAATGACAAGTATTTTCGGACAGGGGGAGTATATGAGGTGGTTTAAAAAAAAGGTATATAAGGGTGTCGCTCTCTTCGATCCCCCGTGCACATCCGCACACAGCCTCCTCTGACTATACCACGCTGCGCCACCGCGTCCACTCCACCGGCCCCCTGCAGCACCAACCCACCTGAACTCCGTCGTCAGCACCAGCGAGCGTGTGGCCGTTCGGGGGAGATGCGGTGTCGCCGTCAAAGGATGCCACAGAGCAGAGCAGAGCAGTGTCTCTTGGTGGGTGACGCAGATTTGGCAAGCGATGAGGTCGTTCATGGTCATCTTCTCGTCCAAAATCCATTGGCGGTGAGGGCCTTGGGCAGCGGCGGCTGAGAGGAGCGTGAATCAGCGGGTACGAGATCGAGCCATTGGTGAGGGACAGGGAGGCGAGCTGAGTACCCAGGTCGAGCACCCGCGGCTGGGTGACGAGGAGGAGAAGGGCAGGGTCCGTCAATGTGATGTGGTCAGTGCCATCATGGCTGCGAAAGCAGATGCGGTACTGTTGTTCGATTCTCGGGAGAGGGACACGCTAGCGGCAGACCAGTGTTGGCCCAGTGCTGACGCCGAATACTTTCCGACCACGCATGATGACCAACAAAGACGAAGGACGACGAAGCAAAGCTGACTAGAATCGCTCGTGATCAATCTGCTATTTGGCCGATGCACTTTGGGCGAAGCTGTTATGCCTTTTCGAACAATTGACCGGGTTAAAGATTAACTTTCATAAGAGCGAGTTGTTCTGCTTTGGTAGAGCCAAAGACGAACAGGAGGCTTATAGGCAATTGTTTGGGTGCGACTTGGGGGATTTACCTTTCTCTTACCTAGGTATTCCAATCCACCATCGAAAGCTGACTAATAGAGAATGGAAGTGCATCGAAGACCGGTTTGAGAAGAAACTGAGTTGCTGGAAGGGCAAGCTCATGTCATACGGAGGCCGATTAATTCTGATTAATTCGGTGCTCACGAGTATGCCTATGTTTCTCTTATCGTTCTTTCAAGTCCCAGTTGGTGTTAGGAAAAGACTGGACTCTTATCGATCGCGTTTCTTTTGGCAGGGTGATGATCTAAAAAGAAAATACAGACTTGCAAAATGGGATATCATCTGTAGACCGAAAGACCAAGGGGGTCTTGGTATTGAAAATCTTGAAGTTAAGAACAGATGCCTTCTTAGCAAGTGGCTGTGGAAGCTTTCTTTTGAGACTGATGCCATGTGGGCCCAAATCCTTCGCAACAAGTACCTACAGACAAAATCCTTGTCCCAGGTCACAGTCAGGCCAACTGACTCGCCTTTCTGGAAAGGACTGATGAAAGTCAAACAATCTCTGTTTAATAGGACAAAGGTTGTTATTGGCAACGGCGCTAGTACACGCTTCTGGGAGGATACTTGGCTCGGCGAGACACCCTTGGCCATTCAATATCCGTCTTTATATCGCATTGCTCAACGACGTGAGGTGTTCGTTGCTACGGTGTTTCAATCTATCCCCCTTAATATTCAGTTCAGACGGTCGTTAGTGGGCAATCGTTGGGAAGATTGGCTCCTTCTAGTTCGGAGGCTAATGGATGTACATCTTTCTCAACAACCCGATGAATTACGCTGGAAACTGACTAGGTCTGGAGTATTCACGGTTAAATCAATGTACATTGATGTAATTAATTCGAGCTCCATTCCTACCTCCAAGCATGTTTGGGTTGTCAAAGTTCCTTTGAAAATAAAAGTGTTTATGTGGTTTGTCCATAAACAGGTTATTTTAACCAAGGATAACTTGATTAAGCGTAATTGGACAGGACCTACGAGGTGTAGCTTCTGTGATCGGGACGAGACGATCAAACATCTCTTTCTTGATTGCCCGTTTGCCAGAGTCCTTTGGCGGACGGTTCACATTGCCTTTAATATTACTCCACCGAATTCTGTCACTACGTTATTTGGGACATGGCTCACTGGGACTGAGCCTGACTTAGTGAGACATATTCGTGTTGGAGTTTGCGCTTTGTTGTGGACTATCTGGACTTGTAGAAATGATTTGGTTTTTAACAGAACATCACGTATTCACTTTTTGCAGGTTATTTTCCGAGCCACGGCCGTGATCCGTTCATGGTCGCTACTCACTCCGATGGAGGCTAGGGAGCATTTGGTTACTGGATCTATCCGCTGGGAGATGGTAGCTCGGGATATCTTCAACCGGTTTGGATGGCGGTCATGTAATAGGATAGGCAATTAGTTTACCTATCTATCTTTAGCCAGCCGGTTGTGGCGTCTTATCTTGGCTAGTCTGTGTTTCTAGCCTCTTTAGCTCTGTGTGAGCTGTCTTTTTAATACTTTTCAGTCGGAGACTTTGGAACCTTGTTGGAACCTTTTATTTCGTTAATAAAATGGCTGTATGCATCACTCTGATGCAGAGGCCGGGGCGATCCCCCTTTTCGAAAAAAACGTAGAAAGCTGACTTCTGTAGCTAGCTAACACGACGTTGATTGATCTTTTTTTGTGAGGGGACGTTGATTGATCTACTCTCGAAGGAACACATACACGTAGCCAGCGTATTGCAACAGGCTCGATAATCGACGACCACGATAAAGGGTTCCCCGCTTTTTATATTATAGCAAACATGCCCGTGCGTTGCAACGGGTGAGAAAAAGAATTATACGCTAACTAAAATATACTCCCTCCGTCTTAAAATTCTTGTCTTAGATTTGTCTAGATACGGATGTATCTAATACTAAAACATGACTTGATACATTCGTATTTAGACAAGTCTAAGACAAGAATTTTGGGACGGAGGGAGTATGACTCAATATCCTGACATATGAGCGTCCTCTATTTTAACACAGTGACTCTCCATATTGCGAACATGTTTTATAATTTGCGAACAGTTTTGTAAAAGAACTAATATTTTTGAAACTGCGAAAATTTTATCTACACATTTTTGAATTCACAAACATTTTATGATTTCTTGAACATGTTTTTCAAAATTCACAATGTTTTGAAATTTGGAAATCTCGAATTAATTTAAAGAAGAAAAACAAAAAATGAGAAAAGAAAAGAAAAGTAAAGACAAAAGACGAAATGGAAAAAACAGGGGCATCACGTCCTACGGGCCGGCCCAGGAACGTGCGGTGGGGGAGGGGAGGTGCGTGACAAAAAGAGGGGAGAAATCTGCAGAACTTGGGGATACAAAATTATACTCTAACCAAATAAGTATGGCTCAATACCCTCACATATGAGCGTCCTCCATTTTAACACCGTGACTCACCATGTTGCCACTTATCTTTCTTCCCATCCTCGCTGATGATGGATGCGATGTCCACGTGATTGCAATGTATTCGACATGGTAAATCCCAAGGCAATAAGCTTGCCACTGCACGACACACTTTAAAATCTTTTAAAACAAATCTCATAAACCACAAACTTGCATTTTTTGAGTTTTTTTAATATTTTCTAAAATTTCATGGACATTTTTGTCAGATTCAGGATTTTTTTTGAATACACGATTATTTTTTCAATATCATGAACATGGTTTTATTTCCTGACATTTCTTTCCAAATTATGTTTATTTTTATAATTTGCGAACAGTTGTAAGGTCACTAATATTTTTGAAACTGCGAAAATTTTATGATTTCCCACACATTTTTGAAATCACAAACATTTTATGATTTCTCGAACATGTTTTTCAAAATTCACAGTGTTTTGAAATTTGGAAATCTCAAGTAAATTTAAAGAAGGAAAAAAGAAAAAAGAAATGAGAAAAGAAAAGAAAAGATGAAAGACGAAATGCAGAAAAAAATAGGGGCGTCACGCCCTGCAGGCCGGCCCATGAACGTGCACTGGGTTGGGGAGGGGAGGTGCGTGACAAAAAGAGGGGGAAAATCAGCGGAACATGGTTTTTTTAGGCCCATGAACTCGCAATTTTTTGAGTTTGTTCAATATTTTCTAAAATTTCAAGGACATTTTTGTCAGATTCATGAATTTGTTTTTAATACACGATTATTTTTTCAAAATCATGAACATGGTTTTATTTCCCGACATTTCTTTCCAAATTGTGTCTATTTTTATAATTTGTGAACTGTTGTAAAATCACTAATATTATTGAAACTGCGAAAATTTTATGATTTCCCACACATTTTTGAAATCACAAACATTTTATGATTTCTCGAACATGTTTTTCAAAATTCGCAATGTTTTGAAATTTGGAAATCTCAAATTAATTTTAAAAAGGGAAAAACAAAAAAAGAAATGAGAAAAGAAAATAAAAGACAAAAGACAAAAGACGAAATGCAAAAAAAAATAGGGGCGTCACACCCTGCGGGTCGGCCCATGAACATTCACTTGGTTGGGGAGGGTAGGTGCGTGACAAAAGAGGGGGGAAATCAGCGAAACCTGGGGATCAAACCCTAGTGTCTACGGTGGAATAGACGGGGTGTAGCCACTACGTTGTTTCTATGTGTGTGAGATATATGGAGTATCATCTGTATAAAACAACTTAGCATGGCGGTGACTTAAAAAAACGAATCGATTTTTGACTTATGGGTGGCATGGTGGGTAATTTTGTCAACTTATAGAATAAATTATATGCGTACCACCAGAAGCATTAGTTGCCCTTTATTATTAGGTAGAGATAAAGCAACCACCCAATACAACAAGCTCCTCAGGGCTGCATCACAACGAAGCCCAAAAAGAAAAAACAAGAGAGAAAGAAAAACGAAATGAATGATGACACCGGCAAAACAACAAAATGAAGATGACCGACAACCGATGCGCCCTCTGGAGATGTCCCACCGCACTCCTAGCACTCTGAAGCATTGCGTACCGAGAAGCACATTCAAGAAGGAATGCGATGACAACGCCGCTACTGTCCGGACTAGTCCTAGGGTTTCCCCCGGTATGCGGATGGCAGTGTGGAAGGGGTATACCTGACGCCCTTCAGGAAGGAATGGCGGCACCCGCAGGCATCACCGCATTGGTGACGGACGAGCCTCTAGGGATTTCTCTCGACCCAAAACAACTACCGCCACCCCGGACACTCCGTCGAGCTCCACCCAGCTTGCCGCCCACCAGCATACGCCACCATGGTCTCGTTGCCATCCTTGTCGTCACAATGAGGTCACCGACACGAGGCCAAGAGGAAGAAGGAGAGGACACCAGAATCAGGCGTAACAACAACACAGCCGAGTGGGAGGGAACTTCTTCCACGACCACAGCGGCAACCGATCGTACGCGTCAACTAGGGCAAACCAGGCCCCTACAGGCCGAGCTAGGCCCAAACGGGCCCGTGAATCCCCCATCACCGCGTTGCAGCACGTTGGCTGACAGCACCGCCACCACCCGGAGACCGCTGACGCCCTACCTCCACCGCGAGGGAGCGCCATCACTACGTGAAGGACAGGCAGCCTGCACCAACCCAGATGGGGCCTAGATCTGGGCCGTACGGGCACCACGGGCCATCGGTGTGATACGTCTCCAACGTATCATAATTTATAAAGTATTCATGCTATATTTACATGAGTTTATATGGGTTTGGTGCACTTTTATATAATTTTTATGGACTAACTTATTGATCCAGTGCCCAGTGACAATTCCATATCAAACAAAGTCCAAACGCGATAAAATCTTACGGAGATTGTATTTGGAATATGTGTGATCTTTGGGAAAAAAATCAACGCAAGATGGTGCCCGAGGGCCCCACAAGGCACCAGGCTGCGCCCTGATGCTTTGTGGGACCTTGCAGGTCGGTTGGAGCCCTTCTTTGGCCGCAAGAAAGATACTTTCTGGATGAAAATCCCCTCAAAATCCCAGCCCAATCGGAGTTACAGCTCTCCGGGTATTGAAGAAACGGTGAAGTGCTTCGAAAACAGTCGCGAGAAACAGAAGATAACAGAGAGATCTAATCTAGGGAGAGCTCCCTCTCTCCCCGGAGGGCCACGGAAGAAGAATAAGAAGGAGAGGGCCCCTTCCCCCTCTCCTCCGGTGGCCCCAGGATGCCGCGGGGACATCTCCTCCATCACCATCACCACCAACTTCTCCTCTGTTCTCATGGTGGTGTGTGAGTAGTTTATCCTCGAGGCTCAGGGTATGTCCTAGTAGTCATGGTGTTCTTCCCTCTCTATCTTGAGTCTTTCCCTTTGGGGTTTCGTTATTATATGATTGAGTATTGGATTTGAAATCACTTGATGTATGTCTTGCATGCGGATACCCGTGTTGACAATGGGGTATTCAAGTGAGTCACTTGATGTATGTTTTGGTAATCAACTTGCGGATTCCCGTGGTGAAATTGGTGTAATCTAGGCATAAGGGTTGATACACGTTTTTTCCTACTTTCTCTGGTAGAAACTTTGGGGTAATCTTTGAAGTTCTTTGTGTTGGAGTGAATATTCTGAATCTGAAATTATTTGGTGTTATTGTAGTACAAACTCCAGGGTTGTTTGTGACACTTATAGGGATGGCTCAGTAGATTGATCGGAAAGATAACTTTGAGGTGGTTCTCTACCTACAAAAATTTCATCTTATGTTCTCCACTATCGATAAGAACTTTGGAGTGATTTTTTGTTGCACGTTGAGGGATTGTTATATGATTCAATTATGTTAGCACTGTTGAGAGTTGCAATAGTGAAAGTATGAACCCCAGGCCTTGTTTTTAAGCATTGATCTACCGTTTGCGCTCACTTTTGTTACTTGTTGCCTTGTTTTTTATTTTATTTCGGATTACAAAAAACCTATATCTACTATCCATACTACACTTGTATCACCATCTCTTCGCCGAACTAGTGCACGTACACAATTTGCCATTGTATTGGGTGTGTTGGGACACAAGAAATTTCTTTTATTTGATTGCAGGGTTGTTCGAGAGAGACCATCTTAATCCTACACCTCCCACTGATTGATAAACCTTAGGTCATCCGCTTGAGAGAAATTTGCTACTGTCCTAAGAAAACACTACGCTTGGAGGCCTGACAGAGTCTACAATAAGAAACTTCCGTAGTAGACATCAGGCTGCACCACTACACTGCCCCACAGACAACGCCCGTGCCGCCGCACCGAACAGCCCTCGGTTAGCCCGTGTCGAGATGTAGCCGCCCTAGGAGCACCACAACCATGAGGGAGAGAGCTCCACCTCTGCCTCCAAGCGCGCAGAGAAGAGAAGTCCACCATCGTCGGCACCACCTGGGTTACGCTAGCGGCGGCAAAGGGGAGGGGTGAGGAAGGGGCCGAGGCGGGGAACGTGGTGGCAGCGCTGTTGGAAATATGCTCTAGAGGCAATAATAAAATGGTTATTATTATATTTCCTTGTTCATGATAATTGTCTATTGTTCATGCTATAATTGTGTTATCCGGAAATCGTAATACATGTGTGAATACATAGACCACAACATGTCCCTAGTGAGCCTCTAGTTGACTAGCTCGTTGATCAACAGATAGTCATGGTTTCCTGACTATGGACATTGGATGTCATTGATAACGGGATCACATCATTAGGAGAATGATGTGATGGACAAGACCCAATCCTAAGCATAGCACAAAGATCGTGTAGTTCGTTTGCTAGAGCTTTTCCAATGTCAAGTATCATTTCCTTAGATCATGAGGTCGTGTAACTCCCGGATGCCGTAGGAGTGCTTTGGGTGTACCAAACGTCACAACGTAACTGGGTGACTATAAAGGTACACTACAGGTATCTCTGAAAGTGTCTGTTGGGTTGACACGGATCGAGACTGGGATTTGTCACTCCGTATGACGGAGAGGTATCTCTGGGCCCACTCGGTAATGCATCATCATAATGAGCTCAAAGTGACCAAGTAGTTGGTCACGGGATCATGCATTACGGTACGAGTAAAGTGACTTGCCAGTAACGAGATTGAACGAGGTATTGGGATACCGACGATCGAGTCTCGGGCAAGTAACGTACCGATTGACAAAGGGAATTGTATACGAGATTGATTGAATCCTCGACATCGTGGTTCATCCGATGAGATCATCGTGGAACATGTGGGAGCCAACATGGGTATCCAGATCCCGCTGTTGGTTATTGACCGGAGAGTCGTCTCGGTCATGTCTGCATGTCTCCCGAACCCGTAGGGTCTACACACATAAGGTTCGGTGACGCTAGGGTTGTAGAGATATTAGTATGCGGTAACCCAGAAGTTGTTCGGGGTCCCGGATGAGATCCCGGACGTCACGAGGAGTTCCGGAGTGGTCCGGAGGTGAAGAATTATATATAGGAAGTCCAGTTTCGGCCACCGGGAAAGTTTCGGGGGTCACCGGTATTGTACCGGGACCACCGGAAGGGTCCCGGGGGTCCACCGGGTGGGGCCACCTATCCCGGAGGGTCCCATGGGCTGAAGTGGGAGGGGAACCAGCCTCTGGTGGGCTAGTGCGCCCCCCTTGGGCCTCCCCTGCGCCTAGGGTTGGAAACCCTAGGGGTGGTGGCGCCCCCCACTTGGCTTGGGGGGAAGCCACCCCTTGGCCGCGGCCCCCCTTGGAGATCAGATCTCCTAGGGCTGGCGCCCCCCCAGGGGGCCTATATATAGGAGGGGGGAGGGAGGGCAGCCGCACCACAGCCCCTGGCGCCTCCCTCTCCGTCCCGTGACACCTCTCCCTCTCGCTGAGCTTGGCGAAGCCCTGCCGAGATCCCGCTACTTCCACCACCACGCCGTCGTGCTTCTGGATCTCCATCAACCTCTCCTTCCCCCTTGCTGGGTCAAGAAGGAGGAGACGTCTTCCCCAACCGTACATGTGTTGAACGCGGAGGTGCCGTCCGTTCGGCGCTCGGTCATCGGTGATTTGGATCACGATGAGTACGACTCCATCAACCCCGTTCACTTGAACGCTTCCGCTCGCGATCTACAAGGGTATGTAGATGCACTCCTCTCTTTCGTTGCTAGATGACTCCATAGATTAATCTTGGTGATGCGTAGAAAATTTTAAATTTCTGCAACGATCCCCAACAGTGGCATCATGAGCTAGGTCTATGCGTAGTTTCTATGCACGAGTAGAACACAAAGCAGTTGTGGGCGTCGATATTGTCAATTTACTTGCCATTACTAGTCTTATCTTGATTCGGCGGCATCGTGGGATGAAGCGGCCCGGACCGACCTTACACGTACGCTTACGTGAGACAGGTTCCACCGACTGACATGCACTAGTTGCATAAGGTGGCTAGCGGGTGTCTGTCTCTCCCACTTTAGTCGGATCGGATTCGATGAAAAGGGTCCTTATGAAGGGTAAATAGTAATTGGCATATCACGTTGTGGTTTTACGTAGGTAAGAAACGTTCTTGCTAGAAACCTATAGAAGCCACGTAAAAACATGCAACAACAATTAGAGGACGTCTAACTTGTTTTTGCAGCATATGCCTTGTGATGTGATATGGCCAGAAGATGTGATGAATGATATATGTGATGTATGAGATTGATCATGTTCTTGTAATAGGAATCACGACTTGCATGTCGATGAGTATGACAACCGGCAGGAGCCATAGGAGTTGTCTTTATTTTTTGTATGACCTGCGTGTCATTGAATAACGCCATGTAAATTACTTTACTTTATTGCTAAACACGTTAGCCGTAGAAGTAGAAGTAATCGTTGGCGTGACAACTTCATGAAGACACGATGATGGAGATCATGGTGTCATGCCGGTGACGAAGATGATCATGGCGCCCCGAAGATGGAGATCAAAAGGAGCAAAATGATATTGGCCATATCATGTCACTATTTGATTGCATGTGATGTTTATCATGTTTTGCTTCTTATTTGCTTAGTACGACGGTAGTAAGTAAGATGATCCCTTATAATAATTTCAAGAAAGTGTTCCCCCTAACTGTGCACCGTTGCGAAGGTTCGTTGTTTCGAAGCACCACGTGATGATCGGGTGTGATAGATTCTAACGTTCGAATACAACGGGTGTAAGCCAGATTTACACACGCAATACACTTAGGTTGACTTGACGAGCCTAGCATATACAGACATGGCCTCGGAACACGGAAGACCGAAAGGTCGAGCATGAGTCGTATAGAAGATACGATCAACATGAAGATGTTCACCGATGTTGACTAGTCCGTCTCACGTGATGATCGGACACGGCCTAGTTGACTCGGATAATGTTTCACTTAGATGACTAGAGGGATGTCTATCTGAGTGGGAGTTCATTGAATAATTTGATTAGATGAACTTAATTATCATGAACTTAGTCTAAAATCTTTACAATATGTCTTGTAGATCAAATGGCCCACGCTAATGTTACCCTCAACTTCAACGCGTTCCTAGAGAAAACCAAGCTGAAAGATGATGGCAGCAACTATACGGACTGGGTCCGGAACCTGAGGATCATCCTCATAGCTGCCAAGAAAGATTATGTCCTAGAAGCACCGCTAGGTGATGCACCAATCCCAGAGAACGAAGACGTTATGAACGTTTGGCAGTCACGTGCTGATGATTACTCCCTCGTTCAGTGCGGCATGCTTTACAGCTTAGAACCGGGGCTCCAAAAGCGTTTTGAGCAACACGGAGCATATGAGATGTTCGAAGAGCTGAAAATGGTTTTCCAAGCTCATGACCGGGTCGAGAGATATGAAGTCTCCGACAAGTTCTTCAGTTGTAAGATGGAGGAAAATAGTTCTGTCAGTGAGCACATACTCAAATTGTCTGGGTTACACAACCGCTTGACTCAGCTGGGAGTTAATCTCCCGGATGACGCGGTCATTGACAGAATCCTTCAGTCGCTTCCACCGAGCTACAAGAGCTTTGTGATGAACTTCAATATGCAGGGGATGGAAAAGACCATTCCTGAGGTATATTCAATGCTGAAATCAGCAGAGGTGGAGATCAAAAAGGAACATCAAGTGTTGATGGTGAATAAAACCACTAAGTTCAAGAAAGGCAAGGGTAAGAAGAACTTCAAGAAGGACGATAAGGGAGTTGCCGCGCCCGGTAAGCCAGTTGCCGGGAAGAAGCCAAAGAATGGACCCAAGCCTGAGACTGAGTGCTTTTATTGCAAGGGAAGTGGTCACTGGAAGCGGAACTGCCCCAAATACTTAGCGGACAAGAAGGCCGGCAACACCAAAGGTATATGTGATATACATGTAATTGATGTGTACCTTACCAGTACTCGTAGTAGCTCCTGGGTATTTGATACCGGTGGGTTGCTCATATTTGTAACTCAAAACAGGAGCTGCGGAATAAGCGGAGACTGGCGAAGGACGAGGTGACGATGCGCGTCGGGAATGGTTCCAAGGTCGATGTGATCGCCGTCGGCACGCTACCTCTACATTTACCTATGGGATTAGTTTTAAACCTCAATAATTGTTATTTAGTGCCAGCTTTGAGCATGAACATTGTATCTGGATCTCATTTAATGCGAGATGGCTACTCATTTAAATCTGAGAATAATGGTTGTTCTATTTATATGAGAGATATGTTTTTATGGTCATGCCCCGCTGGTCAATGGTTTATTCTTGATGAATCTCGAACGTGACGTTATACATATTCATAGTGTGAATGCCAAGAAATGTAAGGTTAATAATGATAGTCCCACATATTTGTGGCACTGCCGCCTTGGTCACATTGGTGTCAAACGCATGAAGAAACTCCATGCAGATGGACTTTTGGAGTCTCTTGATTATAAATCATTTGACACGTGCGAACCATGCCTCATGGGCAAAATGACCAAGACTCCGTTCTTCGGAACAATGGAGCGAGCAACCAACTTATTGGAAATCATACATACTGTTGTGTGCGGTCCAATGAGTGTTGAGGCTCGCGGTGGCTATCGTTATGTTCTCACTCTCACTGATGACTTGAGTAGATATGGGTATGTCTACTTGATGAAACACAAGTCTGGGACCTTTGAAAAGTTCAAGGAATTTCAGAATGAGGTTGAGAATCAACGTGACAGGAAAATAAAGTTCTTACGATCAGATCATGGAGGGGAATATTTGAGTCACGAATTTGGCACACACTTAAGGAAATGTGGAATTGTTTCACAACTCACGCCGCCTGGAACACCTCAGCGTAATGGTGTGTCCGAACGTCGTAATCGCACTCTATTGGATATGGTGCGATCTATGATGTCTCTTACCGATCTACCGCTATCATTCTGGGGTTATGCTTTAGAGACTACCGCATTCACTTTAAATAGGGCTCCGTCTAAATCTGTTGAGACGACACCGCATGAATTATGGTTTGGAAAGAAACCTAAGCTGTCGTTTCTTAAAGTTTGGGGATGCGATGCTTATGTCAAGAAACTGATACCCTAAGGAAACCATTGGGTATACCTTCTACCTCAGATCCGAAGGCAAGATCTTCGTTGCCAAGAATGGGTCCTTTCTGGAGAAAGAGTTTCTCTCGAAAGAAGTAAGTGGGAGGAAAGTGGAACTTGATGAGATGACCCCTCTCGAACCAGAAAGTAGCACAGCACAAGAAAATGTTTCTGTGGTGCCTACACCGACTAGAGAGGAAGTTAATGATGACGATCATGATCAAGTTGCCACTGAACTTCGTAGTTCCGAGTCGGCTGCTGAGCAGGCGGCTTGGAACTTCCTAGCGGACCTTGTTTTGCTATTCTTGTTCTCATTCACTCTTCTGCCTGACTTGCAGGACTACCACAACCTCCGCGCGGCTGCCTTCAACTCCCAGGCTCGGGAGCTGACCCAGAAGACTGCTGACCTATCTGAGAGCCGGGGTAAGTGCTTCGTCTTTTATCTCACGTGGGGGCGCGTCAGCGCACCCACTGGGTGTAGTCCCCGAGATTCGGGCCGACTGCTGAGCAGTCGGGTCGGATCTTCCTTGACGACTTCTTCTTATTGCTTCTTTTTTCTCTGCCATCCTTGCAGCGGCCAACGCCAGTCTAAGGGAGCAGCTGGGAGGGTCTCAGGCCGCCCTCCGCGCTAAGGAGGCCGAGTTTGCCGCCTTGGCGCAGGAGCGTGACCGCCTGGCCAAGAGGTTGGCCGACCAGGAGGAGAGCCACAAGGCGGCCCTGGAGGCGGTGCAGGATTGCGAGGCCGCCCTCCAGGGCGAGTATGAGACAGAGGCGGCTAGCTAGGGCGAAGCGAAGCAGACGCTGATCAACGGCTATGGCCAGATCGAAGATTTGGTTGACAGTAAGCCGCCTTCTTCTTCATCCTTGCTTGCCGCTTGCCGTTTTGGCTCGTTTTCTGACTTGGTGTTTTTTCTCTTCTTTCTCTTTCTTTCTTGCGCAGAGTACTTCCCTGGCTACTCTACCGCTGCCAACCAGATCATCGAGGCCCGCCGCGAGGCACAGAGGCAGGCTGGCGCCGAGATCGCGCCAAACGCTCGCCGGTCGCTGGAGGAGCAGCTCTTGGCGATCCAGGCTCGCCTCCAGCCGGCTCATCGCCTGCTCCGCCGGCTTCAACGTGTCGGGGCGCAGGTGCTGGCCGCTCTCTGGCCTGGTGAAGTGATTCCCCGCACCCCCAGTCGGACTGCCGACTGGCTGGAGGTGGCGGTCGGCCGCTTCGAGGCCTGGTATCCCGGGCTGAGTCTGGACCAGCTGGCCACCTGGCGGCAGCAGGCCGACACGGAGCTGGAGCCGGCGCGGCCGGCTATCAACTGGCGGGCTTCGGCGATCGCCGATTACACCGACACCAGCGTCTTCGCTCCTGAGGTGGACGACAACGGTGTTGCCCAGCTGGAAGAGTGGTTCGGGCTGAACCCGGCAGACGGCGAAGACTCGGCGGAGGAGATCGACTCCAGCGACGAGGGCGAAGAGGAGGAGGAGGAGGGTGAAGACGCCGGGCCAGATGGTGGAGCGGCCGGTCAGCCTCAGCTTGACCGTGGCTCCAGCAACAAGGCACGCGCGGGTGCACCGCCTGCAGCCGGCGATGATCAAGCCGAGACCCGCCAGCCGGCCACTCCTCCAGCCGGTGGCGCCGTCTCCACCGATCAACCCGGCTCCCATACCGCGCCGTTAGTCTAGTCTGCCGCCTTTATTTTCCTGTCTTGCCACTCTTGGAACAGTATTTTGTTAGGTTTGCACAATTCCACCCACTGGGGGTGTATTCGAACTATATCGATTGCCGGCCTGTTGGGGGCCTTATATGTAAATATGATTATGCATGCGTTTGGCTTTCCCTCGTTCTTTGCTTTTCATCCTTCTGCTGTTTCCTTTGCCGCCCTCCCTTGGTTGCTGCCTCCCCAGTCGGACAGTTGCTCTGCAATCTGTGGCTGGAGAAGTTCTTGGCCAGTTGGGAGGGCAAGTACTCTAGCTTTGTTGGGTTATTGCAAAGTGTTTGGGAAGACGGCCAGCCGGTTATTCTGACAGCCGGCAAGCGTGGTTGGAGGCCGTCTTTTCGCTATACAAGTTCATTAGTCCTTAGCCCTTTTTCGTGTGGGCATCCTTTCTGCCTTGGCTCTTGCTAGTCGGACAGTCGGTTCTTCGAGCTGCGACTTTCAACAAGAGAGGACTCGGGAGCCGGCACACTACTTGTCTGACTTCAGGTAGAACTTTAATATAACTTAAGGCGGCCAGTCCCCGGGCCGACTAGTCCAACCCGGTGCCAGACAGAAATCAAATGTAATAATACATTCATGAATATGACACTCGTCATTCATAGATAAAGGAAGGCAGTCCCCGAGTGCCCCTCAGGGGGCCTGTTGTTTCGTACTTAATACAAAAGGGTAGCATGATACATACTGCTTTTAACTGTAAAATCTTCTCAGGAGGTTCGCGTTCCATGGTCGCTCCGACTCCTTGCCAGAATCATCCCTCTTGCATGCTCTTGGCTTTTGCGCGTCTATCAGGTAGTAGGTGTCGTTGCCTAGTGCCTTGCTGATGACGAAAGGGCCTTCCCAAGGGGCCGAGAGCTTGTGCTGGCCGGCTGTTCGCTGGATCAGCCGAAGCACAAGGTCGCCCTCCTGGAAAGATCTTGGCTTGACCTTGCGGTTGTGGTAACGGCGCAACCCCTGCTGGTAGATGGCGGACCGGCTGAGTGCTAACAGTCGGCCTTCTTCCAGCAGGTCGACGCCGTCTTCTCGCGCTTCCTTGGCCTCCGCCTCCGTGTACATGGTGACCCGAGGCGAGTCGAACTCGATGTCGGTTGGGATGACAGCCTCGGCACCATATACAAGGAAGAACGGAGTGAAGCCGGTTGACTTGTTAGGGGTAGTACGCAGACTCCAGAGGACAGCCGGCAGCTCATCGAGCCAGCAGCCGGCCGATCGCTCTAGTGGTACGACCAGTTGGGGCTTGATGCCAGAGAGGATGAGTCCATTTGCTCGCTCGACCTGGCCGTTTGACTGCGGGTGGGCAACAGACGCTAAGTCCAGTCGGATACCCTGCATCGCGCAGAAACGTGCCGGTGCTCCTTTGGCAAAGTTTGTGCCGTTGTCGATGATGATGCTGTGCGGCACGCCGTACCGAGTAGTGATGTCGGTGATGAACGTCACGGCAGTCGGCCCGTTCAACTTCTTGCTCGGCTTCGCTTCGATCCACTTGGTAAACTTGTCCACGGTGACAAGCAGATGTGTCAAGCCGCCGCGGGCTGTCTTGAATAGGCCCACCATGTCTAGTCCCCAGACGGCAAAGGGCCAGGTGAGGGGGATGGTCTTGAATGCAGAAGCCGGCAGGTGTTGCTTGGAACTGAAGACTTGGCATCCTTTGCAGCTCTTGACTATCTCTTTGGCATCTTCCAAAGCAGTCGGCCAAAAGAAACCGTGGCGGAAAGGTTTGGCCACAAGTGATCTTGAGGCTGCGTGGTGGCCGCATTCGCCTTGATGGATATCCTTGAGGATTGCCACTCCTTTCTCTGGCTCGACGCAGCACTGGAAGACTCCAGTGACACTGCGCTTGACAAGCTCTTTGTTTATTATTGCATATGCTCCGGCTCGTCGTTGCACTAGTCTTGCTGAGATCTCATCAGCCGGCAGCTCTCTGTTGACTAGGAATTTGAGGATGGGCTGGGCCCATGATGGAGCTGTGACTTCTTCTACTGTTAGTACGGCCACCATGACTCGGGTAGGTGGGTCGGGTGGCGTGGAATTGGAGTTGGCCATCGCTTCTTGTGTTGCTGCAGTCCCCGGGCCGACTGCTGCAGTCCCCGGGCCGGGTTCTGAAGTCCCCGAGCCGGGTGTGACTACGGCTGTCCCCGGGCCGGTTGTCGAAGTCCCCGTGCCGCCTGCGGGGTTCCTCCAGTCGGATCCGGTTGCATCGGGGGCAGGCGGTACGAAGATAGAGTCCGACTCTGGAGACGGCTTGATGGACGGCTTGAGGAGGCGCTGGAGGGAGACACCGGTCGGTATGGCCTGTCGGGTGGAGCCGATCCGCGCCAGGGCATCTGCTTAGTCGTTGTCGGCCCGTGGTACGTGAAGGAACTCGCACCCTTCAAAGTACCCACTGATCTGCTGGACGAGGAATCGATAGCTTGCCATGTTTGCAACCTTGGCGTCCCAGTCGCCAGATGACTGCTGGACCACCAAGTCTGAGTCGCCATAACACAGGATTCGGCGTATGCCGAGTTCTTTGGCTAGCCGGAGCCCATGTATGAGCGCCTCGTACTCGGCCACGTTGTTGGAGGCGGCGAAGTGGATTTGCAGCGTGTATGTGAGTTTGTCGCCTTTGGGAGAGGTGAGGACGATGTCGGCTCCCAAGCCCGTGCGCATCTTGGACCCATCGAAGTGCATCCGCCAATGGGTAGAGTCGGGAGCCGGCGGTAGGTACTGGGTCTCGGCCCAGTCGACGAGGAAGTCGGCCAATGCTTGGGACTTGATGGCGGTGCAGGGTTGGTAGAAGATTGTGTATGGTGCCAGCGCAATGGTCCATTTAGCCACCCGGCCGGATGCATCCCGGCTGCCTATGATCTCGGCAAGCGGGGCGGTGCACATGACCGTGATGGGATGCTCTTGGAAGTAGGGCTTCAGCTTCTTGGCGGCGAAGTACACCCCATAGCACATCTTCTGGTAGTGCGGGTAGTTTTGCTTTGAGCTGGATAGTACTTCGCTTAGATAATACACCGGCCTCAGGACTAGCTGGGCTCAGCCTTCTTCCGGGCGCTGGACCACGACAACTGTCCTGACCACTCGGCTAGTCGCGGCAATGTAGAGGTGCATGGGCTCCTTCTCAGTCGGCGCCGCCAGGACAGGTGGAGTAGTCAGCATTTTCTTCAACTCATGGAAGGCTTGGTCGGCCTGGTCGTTCCACTCGAAATGAGTGGATTTCTTCATGAGTCGGTATAGTGGGAGAGCCTTCTCTCCTTGCCGGCTGATGAAGCGGTTTAAGGAGGCCAGGCACCCAGTGAACTTCTGCACATCCCGCAACTTGGTGGGAATCTCCATCCTCTCAATGGCCTTGATCTTCACAGGGTTGCACTCGATGCTGCGTTCGGAGACCAGAAAGCCTAGCAGCTGGCCGGCTGGTACTCCGAACACGCATTTCTCGGGGTTGAGCTTGACCTGGAATCGGCGCAAGTTGGCAAATGTTTCTTTGAGGTCCTCCAGCAGGGTGCCGCGCTTCTCTGTCTTCACCACAATATCGTCTACGTAGACGTGGGCATTTCTGCCGAGTTGCTTGAGGAGGCATTTCTGCATGCAACGCTGAAAAGTGGCACCGGCATTCCTTAAGCCGAATGTCATAGTCAGGTAACAGAAAGCTTCGAATGGTGTGATGAAGGCAGTCTTCAGGCGGTCTGCTGGGTCCAACTTGATCTGATGGTACCCTGAGTAGGCATCCAAAAAACTCAACAACTCGCATCCGGCCGTGGAGTCTATCACTTGGTCAATTCGTGGCAAAGCAAACGGATCTTTGGGGCAGGCCTTGTTCAGGCTGGTGTAGTCTATACACATACGCCACTTGTTGTTCTTCTTCAACACCAAGACTGGGTTGGCAAGCCACTCTGGGAAAACACTTCCATAATGAAGCCAACGGCGAGGAGCCGGGCTATCTCTTCTCCAACGATTCTTCGCTTCTCTTCTGACAGTCGGCCCAGGGGCTGCTTGACTGGCTTCGCGTCGGCTTGGACGTGTAATTTGTGCTCGGCGAAATCCTTCGGGACACCCGGCATGTCCTTTGGGGACCATGCAAAGATGTATCGATTCTCACGGAGGAAGTCGACGAGCTCGCCTTCCTATTTACTGTCCAGGTTCGCCCCAATGACAGCAAACCTTTCCGGGTTCTCTGGGTCCAGAGGTATCTTCTTCGTCTCCTTGACCGGCTGGAAGGAGCCCTGCGCATCATAATCTTTGGTGTTGGGGGACAAGGCCGGCTGCTTGCCGGCCATGGCCACAACCCGTTCCAGTATCTTCTTCTCTTCTGCCACTACGAGGGACTCGGCCAGCCGACTGCTGGCTGCTACGCACTTGATGGACTTCTTGTAGTCGCCGGCTACTGTGATGATCCCCTTCGAGCTCGGCATCTTCATCTTCAGGTAGGCGTAGTGGGGCACAGCCATGAACTTGGCCAGAGCAGGTCGGCCAAGCAAGGCATGTTAAGGGCTCTCCAGATCCACTACTTCGAACCAGATTGCTTCTCGGCAAAAATGATCCTTGTCTCCGAAGAGAACATCCATCTTGATCTTGCCGATTGGGGAACAGGACAAGCCGGGTACGATGCCATGGAACACAGTCTGGCTTGGCATGAGTTGCTTCGCCTTGATGTTCAGCTTCTCCATGGTATCGCGGTATAGTATATTGATACTGCTTCCGCCATCAATCAGGACGCGGGAGAATCGGGCAGCTCGCCTCTCCGTCGCGAGGGTGACATCCAATACTAGTGCGTAGGAGCCAGGGGACGGCATCACCTCTGGGTGGTCGGCCTGGCTCCAGTTGATGGGCTTCTCGGACCAGTGCATGAACTCGGGGTTGCGGGAGGCGACTGCGTTGACCTCTTGGTGCTGTCGGCGCCGACTGCGCTTGTCTTCAACTTGGCTTGTGAAGACGACGTAGGCAGCGTGCTCTTCAGGGAACTCATCTTGAATGGCTCCGACTGCTGGTCGAGCCGCTGGCTGCTGGGGGGCTGGAGGCGGCGGGCCGGGAGGCGGAGGCGGAGGCGGCACCAGCCCCTCGCCCTTGGAGATCCGTGTGAGCCAGTGGCACTTTCGGGTCGTGTGGTTGGACGGCTTCGCGCCGCTGTGGAACTTGCAGGGGGCATCGAGAGTCTGCTCGTAGGAGAAAGCCGGCTGCCAAGCCGGCCTGCCACCCTTCTTCTTGGGAGCGGGCCGCTCTTCGGGCTGCTCATCTTCAACTGTGGCCACTTGCCGACTGGTGGAAGGCGGCATAGGGGCCTTGCGCTTGTGCTCGTTCTGGTAGGGGCGCTGATTGGAGTCGCCAGCCGGCGTCTTGGGAGCCGGGGCGATCATCTTCCCAGAGGTGTCCACTCGGAGTTCGGTCTTCATCGAGGAGTCGGCCGTGGCGTACTTGTCCGCGATGATCAGCAGTTCGTCGAGGGTAGCCGGCTCGTCGCAGAGGAGTCGGTGCTTGAGGAGGGTGCCCTCTCGGCACTCGGTGGTGAAGTACTTGATGGCCTGAACCTCGTGCACCCCCTCGCAGGAGTTGCGGAGCTCGGCCCACCACGTGAGGTAGTCGCGGGTCGACTCGTTTGGCCCTTGGACGCATAGGGAGAGTTGGCGAGGCTTGGGAGGCCGCTTGTACGTGCTGGTGAAGTTGTGGACAAAGACTTCCGTGAAGTCTAGCTAGTTGTTGATGCTGTAGGGCTTGAGGCTGTTGAGCCAGGTGTGCGCCGTGCCCTGCAGGATGAGGGGGACGTACTTCACGGCTACGCGCCGATTGCCATTGGCTATGCTGACAGCAGTAGAGTAGTCGATGAGCCAATCTTCCGGCTTCACAGAGCCGTTGTACTTGGGCGTATCTCTGGGGAGCGAGAACCCTTTGGGGAAGGGCTCGTCGCGGATGCGGGGGCCAAAGCATGGCGGACCGACATCGTCTTCTTCTTCTAGCACCAGGGACCGAGCCAGGCGGTTGATCCGGTGGCAGGCGTTGTTCTCGCCGACTCCTTCACAGTGGCCTAGTCGGCCACCAAGAGTCGGATGCGTGACAGGCGGCGGGGTGAGGTATCTCTCTCCTCGAGGCGGGGGAGGAGGCGGATTTCCTTGGCGCTCCACCGCTCGAGGGCGGCCTTCCGCGCCGCGCTCGATGGTGATTCGAGTCCGGCTGCGGCTAGTAGCCGGCTCCTTGTCTTTCCTCGCGCGGGCACCGCTCGCAGTCGGCGACCGGGATGTCGCGGCGTGCTCCCGGCGCGGGGGAGGATTCTCAGCGCGGGCGTCGGCTTCGTGCCGTTCCGCGGCCGCGTCGATCAGCTGCTGGATCCGCCTTGTCATGTAGGGGAGCTCATCGGCTCCCAGCCCATTTAGCTCTTCAGCGGCCGCCTGAGCGACTCGCAGATTCTGGAGCGGGGTGGCGTAGACGGGGCGGTCCGCCCCCAGCATGCTGGCGATGGCCGCGCCGCGCCTCTGGACGAGGCCGGCTCGGCTTGGCCCGCCATGAGGCGGCGTGCCAAAGGCGGCGCGGTCGACTTCGCGCTGGTGAGCCTCGGTGAGGCGTCTCATGGAGGCTATCTTCTGGCCTTCCGCGATGAGGGCGAGGCGGCGTGCCTCCAAGGTCTCGGCGTCGGCGTCAACCGGGATGGGGACGGATAAGTCATGCATCGCCGCTTGCAGGGCATCGTGGGCGTTCTCGCACGAGTTGGCGACATGGCTGATGACCAGCACTTCGGTGACAGCGCTGCTGCCGCCGTCAGCTCGAGGGAGAGGGTCGTCGAAGACCACCGCGTCGGAGGGGTAGGCGTCGAGCGATGCCGTGTCGGAGTCGACAAGCATCGGGTCGGTGGAGCCGACCGACTCCAAGTCCACAGCAAGCTCGCTGGAGACGTGAAGTTGGTCGAGGAGGCTGACGAGGCGGCTCTCGGGGTAGTCCGTGCCCGCGTCGGACGCGGGTTCGTCAGAGATGCGAGTCTCGCCGAGTAGATCGGCGAGGCAGCTCGCTGCGTAGACGTCGTTGACGCCTTGCAGCGCGTCGGGGCAAACGCTGTCGGGCGCAGCAGGCTGGCTGCGCTCACGGGGGAGGAAATGGGTTCCCGTCCAGAACAGGTCTCCGGACGACGGTGCACCTGGTACCACGGTGGGCGCCAAATGTCGGGTGGTAGGTGCGACATATGCCAACGGGTGGCTTATCATTGTGGGAGCCAGTAAGACGTCGCCGGTGCCTGGAAATGGGTTGAGGTGAAGACATGCACGCCGGCGAATCTTACCCAGGTTTGGGGCTCTCCGTGGAGATAACACCCCTAGTCCTGCTCTGCGGGGTCTCCGCATGATCACTAGACCAAAACAAGTAGCTACAAGTGCTCCTTGAGCTGTTGGGTTTGAGGGAGAAGAAGAGCAAGGCTAGCCCTCCCTTTCTCTCTATCTGGTGTGTGTAACTCTATGAGACCAACCCTTTGCGTGGGTGCCCCGGGGGGTTTATATAGGCCTACCCCCAGGGGTACAATAGTAATCCGGCTGGGTGCGGGCCCCAGCCGTCAGTGTCTGTGTTCGCCGACTTCTCCGCCGGCCATTGGGGCCCGCCGGCTGCCGGCCTCTTGGTTGAGAGGCCGGCCCCACCGCTTGGGGGTCTTGTCGGCGGCTGGTTACTGTTGCCTCGCCCCTGATGACGAGGGCTTTGTCGAGGTAAGCATGGCTAAAGTGTATCCGCCTTGTGGGCTCTCACTGTAGCCTTACCTCGTCTTGTCTCCTTAATGAGGCACATGTTTCGAGGGAGGGAGGTAGCCGGCTTCTGGGGGCCGGCTACGCCCCTGGCCGACTAGGGGAGGCCGGGCCGCCTTCAAGCGTCTCTCTGGCTAAAGTGGCCCGCTACCCGCGGGCCGTACTGGCATCTGTCGCGGATGACGTCGAGGCCAACATGGCTACAGTGCCGCGCCGGACGGGAGACGGCTGACCCGTACGGCGTCCTGTGGCCATGCCTGCTTCGGGATTCGGGGGTAGTGGGCTGTACTGTGGCCATGCCCTGTCTTATCACCGTTATGTGGGCATAGTTTGGTGGGTGCGGTCTTGGCCGGCTTCTTGGAGTCGGCGTTCTTCATGGCCGGCTTTTGGGAGTCGGTCCTTTTGGAGCCGGCTTCCTGGAGTCGGCCATCTCGTAGCTTCCTTGGGGAAGGTTTCTGGGACTGGGTCGCCTTCTGAGAGTCGGCCCCTGGGATATCCGGCCGGGGGAAGGCGGCCCTGTGCTTCGAATGCTTGAAGGCTCAAATGGCCTGATAATTTTTTGAGGAGCCAGGGGGAGTCGGTTAGGCTACCCGTGGGCATTTACTCTGACATGCAGAATAGGTCTCTAATATTTGCTCCTTTTCCAGCCTAGAACTCCAGCTGCCAGCATTCTCCCTCTTCATGTAAACTTTGTAAAATAAGAGAGAATAGGCATAAGTATTGTGACATGACGTGTAATAACAGCCCATAATGCAATAAATAATGACATAAAAGCATGATGCAAAATGGACGTATCAACTCCCTCAAGCGGAAGCCGATATCGAAAAATATGTCCACATGTTTAGAGATAGAGGTGTCGATAAAATAAAATACGGACATGAGGGCATCATGATCATTCTTATAACAGCAACATATATATATATATATATATATATATAAATTGTCATATGATTTCTTATGCTCAAGTAATAATCTATTCACAATGTCAAGTATGAATCAGAAACTTCATTGAGAACTAACAAACTATAATCTCAGTCATTGAAGCAATTGTAATTTATCATATAACATCGGAAAGAGTCAATATAAGAGCTTTTCAGCAAGTCCACATACTCAACTATCATTTAGTCTTTCATAATTGCTAACACTCACGCAATACTTTTGGGTATGGAGTTTTAATCGGACACAGAGAAAGATAGGGGCTTATAGTGCTGCCACCCAACCTTTTACCTCAAGGGTAATGTCAACAATAATAATTCATGCTAACTTACATCCAATTGGATATATATATCAGGATCTTTCCAACACAATGTGCTTGCCAAAGTGTAAAATGTAAAAAGGAAAGGTGAAGATCACCATGACTCTTGTATAAGGTATAAGACAAGAATAAAAGATAGGCCCTTCGCAGAGGGAAGCAGAGGTTGTCATGTGCTTTTATGGTTGGATGCACGAAATCTTAATACAAAAGAATGTCACTTTATATTGCCACTTGTGATATGGACCTTTATTATGCAGTCCGTCACTTTTATTGCTTCCATATCACAAGATCGTATAAAGTTTATTTTCTCCACATTAATAAGTCATACATATTTAGAGAGCAATTTTTATTGCATACAACAATGACAACTTACTTGAAGGATCTTACTCAACCCATAGGTAGGTATGGTGGACTCTCATGGCAAAACTAGGTTTAAGGATATTTGGAAGCACAAGTAGTATCTCTACTTGGTGCAAAGAATTTGGCTAGCATGAGAGGGAAAGGCAAGCTCAACATGTTGGATGATCCATGACAATATACTTTATTTCAGATATAAGAGAACATAACTCATTACGTTGTCTTCCTTGTCCAACATCAACTCTTGAGCATGTCATATTTTAATGAGTGCTCACAATCATAAAAGATGTCCAAGATAGTGTATTTATATGTGAAAACCTCTCTTTCTTTATTACTTCCTATTAATTGCAACGATGACCAAAACTATGTTTGTCAACTCTCAACAACTTTTATTCATCATACTCTTTTATATGTGAAGTCATTACTCTCCATAAGATCAATATGATCTCTTTACTTCTTTTTATTCGTTCTTTTATTCTCTCAAGATCATACCAAGATAATCAAGCCCTTGACTCAACACTAATCTTTATTATATATAGCTCACGGACTTGATTACATAGAAGGATCATAAAGCAAAACTCAAAACTAAATCATACTAAAACTTTATTATACTAGATCAAGATATTACTAAAAGGATCGAACTAAGAAAAACGGTAAAGATAGAAGTGTGATGGTGATACGATACCGGGGTACCTCCCCCAAGCTTGGTAGTTGCCAAGGGGAGTGCCCATACCCATGTGTTTATATCTCTTTCTTCGGAGGTGGTGAGGTGATATTCTTGGCGATGGTGCCCCTCAGGATAAGATTCTCCTCCTCGAGCTTATTGACTTGCTGCTTGAGGTCCATTATTTCCTTACGGAGCTTACCCGTGACGGCTAAAGCTACTTTCACCCAAGGATGTTGCATTGCTGCGGGAGAACAAGTAACACTCTTTTTCATATTTTCATAAGAGAGAAATTTAACATTGGAAGGGACGACCGAGTTTGGAATAGCTGAGCTCTGTAGTTCCCCCATCGTGAATCCGGCTCGAAAACGGGAAGTAACTTCTTGATCCTCCTCCATGGCATCTATCCTTTTCAAGTCGGCCTCCATCTCTTCCTCCGTTGATGGCCCAAAGTAGTCAGCATCACTGTTTGCTCTTGGTCCCGGTGTCGGATTAGACACCCGGCTCTCCCCGACTGACTCTTGAGAAGACATCTTGCTCTAATCTGCAGCAGAAACAACTCGAAACAAAAACAGAGGATTTTGCATGGTACGGTGGTCAAAACCTTCTGGAGATTATATAATGAATTTTTGCCGACAAAAGGAAGTATCGTGCAAGAAAACGGAGTCCGGAGGGCACACGAGGTGCCCACGAGGAAGGGGGCGCGCCTAGGGGGGTAGGGCGCGCTCTCCACCCTCGTGGACGCCTCGTGTCCTTCTCGGACTACTTCTTATTTTCCTATTTTCTTAAATATTCCAAAACAGAGAAAAATTACCATTAGAACTGTTTTGGAGTCGGTTTACTTACCGTACCGCATACCTATTCCTTTTCGGAGTCTGAAGCGTTCTGGAAAGTGTCCCTTATATATTCCTCTGGGTTACGGTTTCAATAACATTGGTTTCAACATTTATGGGATTACCTGAGATAACATTGGTTTCAACATTTATGGGATTACCTGAGATAACATTGGTTTCAACATTTATGGGTTTACTTACCGCGGTTTTCAGTAAGGGATTCTCTGCAAGCACTGAAATTATGGGTAACAGATAGTTTTGTGATAAGGTAATTTGTAAAGGGTAACAAGTAACAAAAGTAAATAATGTGCAGCAAGATGGCCCAATCCTTTTTGTAGCAAAGGACAAGCCTGGACAAACTCTTATATAAAGAAAAGCGCTCCCGAGGACACATGGGAATTATCGTCAAGCTAGTTTTCATCACGCTCATATGATTCGCGTTCATTACTTTGATAATTTGGTATGTGGGTGGACCGGTGCTTGGGTGCTGCCCTTCCTTGGACAAGCATCCCACTTATGATTAACCCCTATTGCAAGCATCCGCAACTACAAAAGAAGTATTAAGGTAAACCTAACTATATCATGAAACATATGGATCCTAATCAGCCCCTTACGAAGCAACTCATAAACTAGGGTTTAAGCTTCTGTCACTCTAGCAACCCATCATCTACTTATTACTTCCCAATGCCTTCCTCTAGGCCCAAATTCGACGTGTCAGGACCGATTTTCGGGATATTAATTACCCAGAAAATGGCCCTTGTGCTCACCAGCCCCAGGATTACTGTTAGCTGATGAGGCACCAAATTGATACAGAAATTCCAAGCAAGGTACATGATATGTAGTACAAGACCATTCTGGCCTATGAGTACAACAACTGGTTTCTAGTGGCTGATGGCGGAAGCGGTTTGTGGTTCATTTGTGTCTATGGGACTCCATTTCCCACAGGAACAGCTGACCAGGTAACTCCTATCTTTGCGAGGCTGCTGTCACCATTGCGTGGGTTCCGGGGCTATCATTGCAACGCTCCTCTCCTTGCACGAAATCTGGCCAAGACAATAGCCAGGGACAAGCCAGTGAGTACTTTTGAATGTACTCGCAAACATTATGAACACGGGTATAATACAACGAATGATAATCATGCTCTGAAAATATTCTATGATCACAATGTCAGTCACGAAATAAACAAAATCCATGATGCACGCATGCAGGTTGTTCATATAAAACATGAATATGCAATAAGGGAGTAGAAATAGAATGCACCGATCGGGTGTCTGAAGCGACGCCTCGAAAGGATATTAAGATAAATCTTGCCTCAGTCGGGCGTCTGAGCGACACCACATAAAGGGCTTATAAATATAAGAAATAACAAGCATGCCACAGTCGGGCGTCTATGCGACACCACAAAAAGGGCTTATAAATAATTTAAATAACAAGCATGCCACAGTCGGGCGTCTGTGCGACACCACATAAAGGGCTTATAAATAATAGAAATAACAAGCATGCCACAGTCGGGCGTCTGAGCGACACCACATAAAGGGCTTATAAATAATTTAAATAACAAGCATGCCACAGTCGGGCGTCTGAGTGACACCACATAAAGGGCTTATAAATAATTTAAATAACAAGCATGCCACAGTCGGGCGTCTGAGCGACACCACATAAAGGGCTTATAAATAATTTAAATAACAAGCATGCCACAGTCGGGCGTCTGAGCGACGCCAGATAAGGGGCTTATAAGAGAATGATCACAGTGAATATCCAGGAGGTAGAACCGTCCCAGGGATACTCAATAATTCAAATAATGTAAATGGTTAGTCCATAATAATAGTGATCATAATCATCATGAGTCACAAGTCATGATCCATGTTCTGGTTTAGCAATTTTTCCTCCGAAGACCGACACTAAGACCGACACTTGACCCATCCCAGACTGTAGTCCTTAACCATGGACACGGCTATTCGAATAGATATAATCTCTGCAGAGGGTGTACTCTTTACCCGCGAGTAACGGATTCCTTTAGTCCATCGGGACTAATTCCGTCTACGGTCTTTTAATTGAAAACACACCTGACCGCACACACCAGCCTAACTTACCGGTGTCTGGAATCACCCACGACACCCATTAAGCAAAACTCTAAGTGGGGAGGCTACAACCTCGACTTAGCATCGGATCACAAAATTTATACCGCGTGCAAACTAGGGGAGCTACCCCTTCGGCTACAACCAAAACACCCATGCCCCCGGACCTGGTGGCATGCCTACCGGATGCCTCCGGTATCTTCCACCATGGCCTCTCTGTACGGTGTGTGCTAGGTAAGGGGTTGACAACTTATTGAACCGTACCCTACCTATGGCAGGGACAAGTGGTAGTACGAAACAAGTATGGGGGTTACTGGAACAAGACTCGATCTATGGTCGACTTAGGAGGTTTAAGTATTTCCTGCATGATTAGCATAACAAATATATTTCAACCAACAGATAGAATCACCACTCATCATACCTCATCATGCCATACCGGACACAACCGTCCTGACGAGGATCTAGAGACAAGCTCGTGTCTACCCAAGACAGAGACTTTCCCGGCTTCCTTCCGGTAGGCATGAAAGGCATACGAAGATGATTACTATCACAAGCATATCCATTTCTAACAGCAAAGAATCTTCATTATGCACTCCTGCGTATGATTGTATCGTCACATAAAATAACTAATGCTCCATGTCAAGGTGGTGTTGTAACCGTATCAAACAACACACAAAAATATTATGCCAGGGTTCAGAATGCTTGCCTTCAAGTTGTGGAGAGGCAGGGTGCATCCCAAAAACTTTTTGAAAGTTTTCTTCTCTCTCCAAAATCCTATTTTGAGGAAATTTAAATTAACACATAATTTTAAAACAGTACAAAAAAGGTGTCTGGAAAATTTTCAAATATATATGAAAATAAACTAGACAGAATTGAGAAACAACAAAAAAAGAATCAAGTCATTTGGACTTATATTTAAAAAGTTATGGCCAGTCAAAGTTTAGTCAAATTTCTGTTTTTAAAATAAAATAGAAAAGAAAACGTTTCGGACGAAATACGCTTTCGAGAGGGGGACACGTACTTCGGGTTTTACGCCTCCACTTAACCCGCGCGGGCCGAACCGTGGGTCACTGACAGTGGGCCCCTTGGGTCCACTGGTCAGGTTTGACCAGTCGTCCCCGCCTTCCTCTCTTCTGGCCGAATGGAGGCGGATCTCCGGCGATCGCCGTCGGCGAACGGAGGCTCCTCGCGGGGTTCTGATGGCGGGGATGGATCCGCCAGTCCAGGGCGGTCCTCCCGGTGGTCGAGAGGCTGGCGGGGGCGAAGGGAGTCGCCGGCGGCGAGCTCCGCGACGGAGGTGGCTTCGGGAGGATTTGGGGGTTTGGGCTACGGTGGCTCCCGAGCGAATTTGAGATGTTGGGTGGCTCCGCGAGATTGAGGGGAAGGGGATGGTGGCACTGGTTGGGCGGGGAAGGCTCTGGTTGCGACGAGCGGAGCCGGGGAGTGGCGGCGGCCGAACCTGCCGGAGATGGGGAAGACGGCCTTCCTCCGTCGATTGCGGGCTAGGGGAGCTCCAGAGGGTTGGCTTGAGGTTGCCTGAGGGCCTAGGCGAGCTCGGAGTCCTATTTATAGCGCGAGTAGGTCGGTTCCGCGGCGGCCGGGGAAAAGATCGACGGCGAACCGCCGTTCTGTAGCCAGGGGGCGCGTGGCGATGGCTGGCGGGGTCTGGCAGGGTGAGGGGATGAGCTCGAGCTGTTCAGGGCGAGCTGAAGCGCGGCTGTGGCTCGGGCGGCGCCGTCCATGGCAGAGACTGCTGCGACCGCCCGCTCGCGGCCACGGCCGACCTGACGGCGGCGCTGTAGGGCGCCAGGGGAGGGCTTGGAGGGTTCTGGCGAGCAGATGAGGACGGGCGCGGCTCTGCGGGCGAGCAACGGCCAGGGGCAAGACGCGGCGGCTCGGGTGCACGCATGTGCAAAACGCGCGCTCTGGCCGCGCCCAGAGCACGCATGCCAGGTGCTCGACAAAATGCCAACGCGTGCTAGAGGGCTTGAATGAGGCTGGTAGTTAACAGGTCTAGGTTAGTGGTGGCTAGGAGACTAGTGGACATGCTGGTTTGTCTAGAGGGGCAAGATCACAGTGCAAACATAAAACTATGCCAAAGCTGTCCATGAACACAAGGTGCTCGACAGAATGCCATGGGCATCTATGCATCTCTTCTGGTGGCCCAAATCTCCAGGTTGGGGTCTCTTTAGGTGCAAGTGATGATGGCAAGGCTATTTGGGAAAAACCAGAAACTTGTTAGTGCAAGATTTGCAAATCTTCAGTTCTGGACAGAAAGTGAAGGGCATTGTTGCATGGACCAAAAATACTCCAATGGGTCCAATCTCCTGGACTTAAGGGTTTGGTAGAGTGGTCAAACAGCAGGACAAATCCCAAGGCAACAAGAGCAAGATAAAATATGGTTGCAGTGCAAAACACTAAACTGGACCAGAATGAAGATGAGGATAATTTGCTCAAATTTTTCAAAGAACACCAATGGGTTTTTGCATATAGTTGAATTATACACTACTACTAACATCCCCCAATTTTGGTGGGAATTTTAAAGAAATATTTAAATAGATTGTAGTGCAAATTACCAACTGGACCAGATTTGAAAACTTGAGGTAGGGCTCAAAATCTCCAAATGACTGAAAGGGACTTTTGCATAAAAGTGATGTGGGAACATCACATGACATCCCCAAAGTTTGGTGGAATTTTTAAAGAAGTATTTGAAAGGGTTGTAGTGCAAATGGAACTCTAAAACTTATGACAAATCATTTTTAAAGAAATAAAGCTCAGGAAAAATAATTGTAGAAATAATTCCACTGATAAAAAGAAATGGTCTTGGGAAGATATACAAGTCCAACAACATTTTTGAAAGGTTTCCATCCAGAAGGAAAAACTCAAAAATTCAGAGGGACAGAGTTATCTGAAATTAACAGATAAAACCTGAAAATAAAATTTTTAATTTGTTGGCAAAATTTTAATTAATGAATCAAGGTCAAAATTTTGGGGTGTCACACGACGTTCACATAACACCACTAGAGGAAAGACAACATACATCTCATCAAAATATCAACGAATACCAAATTCACATAACTACTTATAGCAAGACTTCTCCCATGTCCTCAGGAACAAACGTAACTACTCACAAATCATATTCATCTTCATAATCAGAGGGGTATTAATATGCATAAAGGATCTGAACATATGATCTTCCACCAAATAAACCAACTAGCATCAACTACAGGGGGTAATCAACACTACTAGCAACCCACAGGTACCAATCTGAGGTTTTGGGACAAAGATTGGATACAGGAGATGAGCTAGGGTTTGAGAGGAGATGGTGCTGGTGAAGATGTTGATGAAGATTGACCCCCTCCCAATGAGAGGATCGTTGGTGATGATGATGGCAATGATTTCCCCCTCCCGGAGGGATGTTTCCCCGGCAGAACAGCTCCGCCGGAGCCCTAGATTGGTTCCGCCAAGGTTTCGCCTCGTGGCAGCGGTGTTTCGTCCTGAGAGCTTGCTTATGATTTTTTCCAGGGTAAAAGACTTCATATAGTTGAAGATGGGCATCGGAGGCCTGCTCGAGGGCCCACAAGGCAGGGGGCGTGCCCAGGGGGGTAGGGCGTGCCCCCCACCCCGTGGCCAGGGTGTGGGCCCCCTCTGGTGGATTCTTTCACCAGTATTTTTTATTAGTTCCAAAAATAACTTCCATGGAGTTTCAGGACTTTTGGAGTTGTGCAGAATAGGTCTCTAATATTTGCTCCTTTTCCAGCTCAGAACTCCAGCTGCCGGCATTCTCCCTCTTCATGTAAACCTTGTAAAATAAGAGAGAATAGACATAAGTATTGTGACATAATGTGTAATAACGGCCCATAATGCAATAAATATGATATAAAAGCATGATGCAAAATGGACGTATCAGTACCCCAGTTAGAACCAACACAGGGACCAAGAAAGAATGATGATGGGGAGAAATATCACTATACCAATAATTCCTAAGAGGTGGATCAATCCTCACAACATACTTGATATAGAAGACAATAATACTACAAGGTAGAACATAACCTAAGCTAGATAGCAAGGAAATCAAGGTACAACACAAAACATGAACAAGTTTGTGTTGGGGGGAAGGCAAGAATGTTGCCGATGATAACACAAATCATCGAGGGGCAAGGATGGTATTTCTCATCATGAATTTGATTGATATTCTAGAAGAGCTCAGAATGTTGAATATGATCACGACACATTTGTCGAGAGATTACCTGAAGATGTAATCGATCGGCGATGACATCAAGTCAAAGGAATGATGAAGCGAGAGGTTATTGGAACCACGGATACGACACCAACTCGAAACCAAGCTTGCGGTTCAAGGCGAAATGATATGATGAGGAAGATTGACGTAAGCTTAGCTCATCATCGAAAATTGTGCTCCGGGAAGAAGACCAGGTAGCAGAGTTAAAATTTAGCACGATAAGGATATAGCCAATCAGGCTAGGAATAACTTGAAGGATTATTAAACTCATAAGCAACGAAAATTACTTAAGAGTTATCGTATCGAAGCGCGAAATCGATTCACTTATCGATGTTCTCGGTTGACGACAACCCAGAACCCGTGGAGTAACTATGACATGGAAGGTACTACATCAGAAATTCATAAGATATATCCTCGAGATACCATCGGGGTAATACAAGAAGGCAGATCAAAATAGAGGTTGGGCAGGCTTATTGATCTGCAGAAGGCAAGTACTCTAACTTGTTCGAGAAATGGAATCAAGAAGAAAATATGGTCTGAACCACAATTGTAAAGGATCAATTCACCGATACCAAAGGATATTATATCAAGGAAATAACTATTATTACAAGAAGCTTCCTTGATAGGATCTACATCGTGTCCATGGGCATGAACACAAAGGTTCAAGGTCGACTCCCACTTCCTCAATGCATAACCTTCCATTCACCTCTCGTATTTCGAAAATGACATTAGTTGTTGAAATTTTTACCTGGTGCAATACCAGAGAAGTATGGCCCGTGAAATCTTTCGGGTTCACACAGATTAGGGAAGGCGTTGGTTCAACCCATCGGGGCATCTTAGGAACATATAGCACAAACTTCAGAGTAAATAATACAAGCTCGAAAGTAGAGTATGTTTATCAAAGCAGAGGATAGGATTTACCAATGGCATAATGTATCAGGGGAAGAACTTCTCGAGGTTTTTGTATACAAAGGACACTGCCGGATGAAAATTCAACAAAGGATCTGACGGTCCATAACGGAGCTGATGTGAGCATTGGCACACAACCAATAGAAGAAACAATGCAAAGGCATTGAATTATAGAAACAACTGACTAATTCAAAGTTCAAAGGCCAAGAATTATAATTTCCAAATCAAGGGATCAGAGGCAAACACTCTGATTAAGGATGGATAAGTTGAGTAGGCTTAGGGATACAATCGATGATAATTTGATTGGTCAAGATCCAGCTCATGTTTAAAATGACGTCTGAGCCAGAATGATGAATTCTGGGCTGGATTGATGATTGCGAGCATTCGCAAACATATTGGATCAAAGACTCAAAATGACGGTGACAAAGGATGCTCGTGAATATTGCTAGACATATGAAAGTATCCATAATGCAAGCAGAGAAGTATTTGCAGAACAATAGTTGGCAATGGATTATCGGAAGACCGGATAGTATTTCAAAGTATCTTGTGGGTCACATGATCAACTAGGAATGAACAAATCCTCGATGAGTGTGAGGAATTATCCGTAGATGTATTAAAGCGGAAATGGAGCTGCAAGGCAACATGCATAATGGATTCTCGGGATATTGGAATGTTTCAGGGAATCTTGTAATAACAAGAGTAATTGGGGATGGAGATATGAACGACGATTGTAGGTAGTTATCCATAACGATTTATCGATGGTAGGGATTGCAACAGCGAAGGGCACAAGGGTCTCGGGAAAACATCGGAGAGTATCTTCGGAATCTTCTGGCGCAGCAGGCGATCATCTGTAATAAGGGGCTCTCCGGATGGAAGTGATCACGAGACACTATTGGAATCCACTTCTTTGCCGTCTGCCACTTCTTTGCCGTCAGCTAGCGGACGGCAAAGAAAGGCTTTGCCATCAGCCACCAGAAAACTGATGGCAAAGAGGCAGCGGACGGCAACGGACGGCTTTGCCATTAGCATATCTTTGCCATCTGCTAGCTGACGGCAAAGAGGGTGGGTGGCGGGCGTATGAGGGCGACCTAACGGCCATCTTCTTTTCCGTCTGCTGGCTGACGGCAAAACATCTTTGTCGTCCGTCAGCGGACGACAAAGAAGATGGCCGTTAGTTCGTCCGTTTCCCCCCGCAAAGAGCTGTGACCTAGCAGATAAGGGGCCGCGCCCGCGCCCGATCTGTCCATTCCCTCTCTCTCCCTGCCCGAGCCGCCCCGACCCCTCACCCCTGCCGCCGCCCGGCCGCGCCATCGCCCCGCCCAGCCGAGCCGCCCCCGCCGACCGCGCCGCCCCGCCCGCCCGGCCGCGCCTGAGCCGCCCCCGCCCCGCGCCACCCACGTCGTCGGCCGCCCCGCTCCGCGCCACCCACGTCGTCGGCCGCCCCAACCCGCCCTTCCCGAGCCGTCGTCGCCTAGTCGAGCCGCCGGCGGCCGCCGCTACGCCCGCCCGACCGCGCCGCCCCCGTCCCGAGTCGCCGGCCGCCCCGCACCGCCCCGCCCCGTCCTAAGCCGCTGCCGCCCGGCCGCACCGCCAGGCCCTGCCCCGCCCCCGCCCTCATCATGGTGAGTTTTTTTCTCTGTTTTTTTAGATTTAGTTTATATTTGTTTAGTTTAGGTTAGTTTAGCTTAGGTTAGTTTAGGTTAATTTAGTTTATTTTAGGTTACATTTAGTTTATAGTTTTGTTTAGGTTTTTTTTCTTATTTTTAAGAATGATCAAGAAAGATGAAAAAAAAGAAAAAGAAGAAGAGGAAGAAGAAGAAGAAGAAAAAAGAACAATAAGTAGTAGTAGTAGAAGATGAAAAAAAGAAGTAGAAGTTGAAGATGAAAAAAAGAAGTAGGAAAAGAGGGCGCCCGGGGACGAGCGGGTTAGGGGGTTCCTCGGTGTCGATGGAACCATAAATAGCAAGTATCGTCGGTGCGAGGTACATGTGGCCGTCGGTGTCGAATATTACATCCACGTCCCACAAGTGACGCCGACGTCCGACGTCTCAAAGCAACTGTTCTCGGCATTGATGGCGGTCGAACACCATTGCGAATTTGTCTGGCAGCCTCTGCGATGACGATTAAAAGGCAAGTGTTGAAACTTGAAACACCCAAAGTGACTCAAGTCGGTTTGGTTGTTTGAAATTTCAAAACTTGGCTTTAATCCTCATCGCAGAGGCTGCCAGACAAATTCGCCAAGGTGTTCGACCTTCATCGGCCACCAGAACTATTTTTGCGGGACGCTGGGCGCCGGCTTCACTTGTGGGATGTGGATCTAGTGTTCAACGCCGACTGCCTCATGTAACTTGCACCGATGGTAGGGTCTATTTAGTTTACCCGGGGACGAGCGGGTTAGGGGGTCGCTATGTTACTCATCTTTGGATTTAAGTGTGCAGTTATTTCGTCGATGTGAGGGTCTAGTGTTCGACGAGCTCTGCCCCTGCATTCGTTGGTGAGCACAAATGACATCTCCCGATGAAACTTGTTAGCTATAGGTGTCAATCATCAGTATGCGTAACCACTATGCGTCTCCCATTCGAAAGGGTTACATCTATAAATATGCATGCATTTGCATATTTATAATCGTGATTCTTTCGAATTGTCCAACGTTATCCATGGACAACCCGAGTATGTGTAGATTGGGTTCATTTTCCCATATGCTCAGCTCCGGATCCGATGCAGAATTTCGTCAGTGCCTCCCTGTTGTTCTCCGGGTACACATTCTCTCTGCTTATTGCCGAGACGTGTATCAAGAGAACAGCGGGGAGGTGCTGCCGAAATTTTGTGTCGGATGCGGAGCAGAGCATGGGAAAACGAACCCGATCTACACATACTCAGGTGGGATTAGGACCTATCTTTACCTATTAGCGTGTGGGTTGCATGGACGTAATAAAATTGACAAACTCCATTAACTGATGGATATGGTTTGCTTAATTATGTATATATTTGTGTCTAGTAGGAAGTCAATATGAGTGATCGTGCATGGATGTACACCGGTTACACTAGTCAGAAAGTTTGGACCGAGGAATGGTCAACAAAAACCAAGGGGTTTGTTAGAGCCGCATTTGCAAATGGCCAGGAATTTAGTTGGTGCCCCTGTGCCCGTTGCGACAACTATAAAAAGAGGGATGAGCTTGAAATGAGTAAAGACCTGCAGAAGTTTGGTTTTACGCCTGGTTACATGGTTTGGACATTACATGGTGAGTCTGCCCAACGTGCCAGAGCCGAGGTTCGTCGTCGCACCGACAAGCATGGTACTGGTACCGCAGACATGGTGCAAGACTTTGACGATGCTCGGGACTCGGACGAGGAGATGGAGGAATCTGCAAAGGCCTTCACTGAAATGTTGGAGTCCTCAAAACGTCCTCTCCACGAGCACACTGAGCTTTGTCAGCTGGATGCCATCTTACAAATAATGAATTTGAAGGCTCAATTCAACTTGGGCAGAGAATGCTACGACGCGATGATGACAGTATTCGGACGATTTCTACCCAAAGGCCATGTGCTACCTCCAAACCTGTACCAGTCAGACAAAATCCTCTGTGCTCTTAAGATGCCCTATGAGAAGATACATGCCTGTGAGAAAGGATGTGTCTTATTTAGGCTTCAGTATGAGGACTTGAACTATTGTCCCATTTGCAATTCTTCCAGGTATGTTGTGGTAGACAACGGTATGGGTGAGAAGACGCAGACCAAAATACCCGTTAATGTTCTTTGGTATATGCCAATCGTACCAAGACTTGAATGTCTTTTCATGGTCGAAGAGACGGCCAGACAGATGACATGGCACAAAACGGGCAAAAGAACCAAACTAGATGTAGATGGGAATGTGATGATGGTGCACACATTGGATGGTGAAGCGTGGAAGCGCTTCGATGCATTACATAAGGAAAAAAGGCAGATCCAAGGCATCCTCGAGTCGCCGTCAGCACAGATGGGTTTAGTGTGTTTGGTCAGATGGCAGCCCCATACAGCTGTTGGCCCGTGTTTGTCATTCCACTCAATCTCCCCCCTGGGCAGATTATGCAACGAAAGAATATTTTCCTGACGTTGATAATTCCAGGGTCCAACTATCCGGGGAAGAATATGAATGTGTACATGCAGCCGCTTAAGGACGAATTGCAAGAAGCTTGGGATAATGGGTTCAAGACATACGACGCCTTTAGAAAACAGAACTTCATAATGCGTGCCTGGTACATGTACTCGACGCATGACTTGCCGGCGTATGCGCTATTCGTTGGCTGGTGTGTGCATGGAAGGTTCCCGTGCCCCACATGCAAGGGAGCTCTTGAGTTTCGTTGGCTGACGGCAGGGTGCAAGTATAGTTGCTTCGACTTGCATAGACCATTTCTACATCCTGGCCATAAGTTCAGGAAAGACAAGAAGAACTTCATCAAAGGTAGAGTTGTCAAACACTCTGCACCACCTGCGTTGACAGGCCAACAAACCATAGATCAGTTAAACGGTCTCGAGCCAGATCCAGAGTGTCCAGGGTATTTCAACGGGTATAATAAGGAACACGCCTAGACTCACAAGACATGCTTCTGGGATCTGCCTTACTTCAAAGACCTCCTTTGCCCACACAACATCGACGTGATGCACACTGAAAAGAATATCGCCGAAGCCATTTTTGGTACATTGTTCGGCATAGAGGGGAAATCAAAGCATAATACTAAGGCTAGAGTCGATCAAGAGGAGCTATGTGATAGACCGTTACAAAACATGAAAGAACCGAAAGGAAAGGGGATCAACTGGATGAAGCGAAAGGCATGGTTCAATCTTGGAAGGCCGGCTATGAAGGAAATTATTTTGTGGGTGAAAATGCAGTTGATGTTCCCCGATGGGTATGCAGCAAATCTAAAGAGGGGAGCGAGTCTTCAAAATTGAAAATATTTGGTCTAAAAAGTCATGATTGGCACATATGGATTGAGCGGATAATGCATGTGATGTTGCGTGGGTTCATCCCTGAGGATGAATGGCTAGTACTGGCAGAGCTGAGCTGTTTCTTCCGTGTTCTTTGTGCGAAATAATTATCGCCTGGCCTCCTAGAAGAAATGGAACAGTTGGCGCCGGAGTGGATCTGCAAGTTAGAGAAGATCTTTCTGCCAAGCTTCTTTAATCCAATGCAACACTTGATTTTGCATCTCCCGACCGAGGCACGATTGGGGGGGGCGTGCAAAATCGTTGGTGCTACTCAACTGAGAGGATGCAGAAGACACTTCGAGCAAAATGTAAAAATAAACGTAGAATAGAAGCATCAATGGCGGAGGCATTCATCACTGAGGAGGCGGCAAACTTCGTGACCGCACACTACGAAGCCAAAAATCGTCATTTGTATAATCCGAAGCCTCGGTACAATGCTGACGAACCTCAAAAGGGTCAATCCAACCTCAGCCTATTCAAAGGGAATCTCGCACCAGCCGGTGGTTGGAAACCAGTAAGGTTGGATGTTGAAGAATGGCGGACCATTTCGCTGTATCTCTTCAACAACCTAACAGAAGTGCGGCTGTACATCGAGTAAGATCTCGGTACATTGTTTCACAACTTCTAATTCCTTTGAACTTCTCTTATTCCTGGATTTTTGATGCAGTCGATACATCGCCATATTCTCGTATGGAGCGGTGATCCAAAAGGATTCCGTTGAAGAGTATGAGCTTCTGGCAAAACAAGGAGCCGAATTTGCCGGTTTCATCTCTTGGTTCAAAAAAGGGTAATTTCCATTAGACCCTTTTTTTCATTGGCTAATTTTCGACTAATGCAACAATCCTTTCGTATTAAACTTGTAGGCTAATTCAGAGATTATGGATGCCGAATTGAGACAAGTAGCTAATGTTTTTGACTATAAGGTCCGTTCATTTGAAAAATATGACATCAACGGGTATCGCTTTCATACCTATGGCAAAGAGCTATCTATGGCCGGCTGAAAGTCTACAAATTGTTGTGTCTCTGCTATCGGCGGAGGTATCGAGTATTATGGAAGAGTTGAAGCAATTTATGAACTTGAATTCTATGGTGAAAACCCACCAAACGTCGTAGTCTTCAGATGTTATTGGTTCCAGCCGAGGGAGACTAGAAGGACTCATGAACATATAGGGCTAGTCGAAATCAAACAAAGCACCCATTTGGATGTTCCCGATGTCTATATTACGGCTCAACAGGAAACCCAAGTTTTCTATCTACCATGGGCCTGTCAAAGTGATCCAAATCTCAGTGGTTGGGACGTCGTTTATGAAGTGTCGCCACGTGTTAGACCACCTCCTCCCAATGAAAAGGATTATGAACCTCACATTAACCAAGACACATATGACGAAGGAGAATTCTTCCAAGAAACACGTCTTTCCAAAAAACGTTTCAAGAACCGCTCTACTCCACCCAGAACATTGAAGTAGACAACGATAGTGAATCCAACTTTACCCCTGAGCTGGAACAAGAAGAGCCGGAAGAAGAAGAAGTTACTGATGCAGATGACCTGTCAATGCTTGAACGATTACGTAAAGGTGGCCTTCCACATGATGATGCATTTATTAATGATGATGATGATGAGAACGTCATTACTGATAGTGATGATGATGCTTTTATTAATGATGATGACGAGCACGTCATTACCGATAATGATTATTAGGTATTCAAATTTTTAGGTTGTGCTTGATTTATATAGTTATTTGTATGATTGTATGATTTATATAGTTGGTATTCATAATTTTCTTACTTTGTATGATTGTTTCTTATACATAGTGCCATTGTCTTGATTTCCGTCCCGGTCGGCCCTCGCCAGCTTTATGATTCGGATGTGGTAAATTCTCTTTCATAACTATTTGTTGCATTTCACATTTATGCAAATTATGTGAACCGGAATTTGAAACGGACCCTCTTGTCGAGAAGTTAAATTTAGTTGAAAAAGAAAATGAGTATTTGAAAGGAAAAATTAAAAGAATTGAAGAAGAGACGATGACATTGGAGTTGTATGTTGCCGATGCCATCGATGATCACAAGATGAAGATGAATGCAATGCGCTTGAAGATGGATGCAATGCGCCTGAAGCTTAAGAAGATTAGAAAATATGCCATTGATAATGAGGCTTGGTATCATTATGCCGTTGGATCAATTGTTACCTTAGTTGCAATCTTCATCACATTTGTTGTGATGAGGGTAAGTTTTCTCTAGTGTTTTGCTTTACAAATGGATACTTAGCTTATTTTCCTCCTAAATGACATAATTACCTAATTTAGATAAAAAATAAGCTATACTTAGCTTATTCAGTTCATTTATGACATACTTAGCATACTTAGGTAAAAAATGGCATGATAATCTTTGTTAGCTCCAAAATGATATAGACTTAGCTTATTTTCCTCGAAAATGACATAATAACCTTACTAAGCTCCAAATTGACCTATTTACCTACCTTAGCTCTAAAATGACCTACACTTAGCATTTTTACCTAGCTTAGCAATAAAATGACATTTTTACCTACCTTAGTTAGAAGAAGAAGAAGATAAAGAAGAGGAGAGGAGAAAAAGAAAGAGAAGAAAAAAATCTTCTTCTTCTTCTTCTTCTAACTAGTCTTCTTCTTCTTCTTCTTCTAACTTTCATCTTTCCCAATTTGCAGATTTGCTTTACATGAGGAAGCTTGGATTCATGGAGTGTACTATTCTTGTGGTGCTTCCTTGTTGTTTATGAAAACTTGTTGGATATGTATGTCTATATGGATATGTTGTTGGAAACTTGTTTCTGGTTATGTATATATGGATATGTTGGACTTTGTTGAACTATGTTGTTGGATTGGATGAAATATGTTGTTGGATATGTTGGATATGTATGCATGTATATCTGTGTTTGAAACCATGTCTAATTAATTGGATTTAAATAAAAACGGGGGATATATAGCCTCTTAGCCGTCCGCTAGCGGACGGCAAAGAGGACACGTGGCAGTCACCTATGAAAACTGGGAAAACTGGCTACCTATTTGGTCATTTTGCCGTCTGCTGGCGGACGGCAAAGTGACCAGCTATGCCGTCTGCTGGCAGACGGCAATGATTCAAACCTCTTTCCCGTCTGCTGGCAGACGGCATATCTGGACACGTGGCAGCTTCCCAATGCTACCTAGCTGGGCTCTTTGCCGTCCGCCGGCGGACGGCAAAGATCTTTGACTCTTTGTCGTCTGCTGGCAGATGGCAAAGAGCGCCATTAACCCCCTAACGGCTCTCACGCCACCGCACTGCCGTCAGCTGTCTTTGCCGTCAGCTGGCCTCGGATGGCAGACAGCGTAATCCTTTGCCGTCCGTTTCTAAGAAGCGGACGACAAAGATGGCCTTTGCTGGCAGGCGTTCATCCGGACAGCTTGCCGTCCGCTAGCGGACGGCAAAGAATTTTGCCGTCCGTGATCTATGCCTTTGCCATCTGCCATGGCGGACGGCAAAGAAGATGATTCCAGTAGTGAGATCCTAATGTCAAAGTTAGCAAAATTCATTTATCCCGAATAGAAGAGAGATCAGAGTCCCAGAGTATAGATGAGGAATAAAAGATCCTAATACCACCCAATGGCGACGTGGGCCCATAAGCCACGCAGCCATGTTAGTAAAAGTTTTTGCAATTACTAGACTCGACTTCGGCCAAGGAGTTGGAAGGGGATTCCTACAGGCAGTCGGCTCTGATACCAACTTGTGACGCCCCCGATTCAATCGTACACTAATCATGCACGCAAACGTGTACGATCAAGATCAGGGACTCACGGGAAGATATCACAACACAACTCTAAAAACATAAATAAGTCATACAAGCATCATAATACAAGCCAGGGGCCTCGAGGGCTCGAATACAAGTACTCGATCATAGACGAGTCAGCGGAAGCAACAATATCCGAGTATAGACATAAGTTAAACAAGTTGCCATAAGATGGCTAGCACAAACTGGGATACAGATCGAAAGAGGCGCAAGCCTCCTGCCTGGGATCCTCCTAAACTACTCCTGGTCGTCGTCGGCGGCCTGCACGTTGTAGTAGGCACCCTCGGTGTAGTAGGGGTCGTCGTCGATGGTGGCGTCTAGCTCCGGGGCTCCAACCTCTGGTTGTGACAACCGGGTAAAAAGGAAAGGGGGAAAAGAGGGAGAAAAGCAACCGTGAGTACTCATCCAAAGTACTCGCAAGCAAGGATCTACACTACATATGCATGGGTATCTGTGTAAAGGGGCAATATCGGTGGACTGAACTGCAAAATGCCAGAATAAGAGGGGGATAGCTAGTCCTGTCGAAGACTACGCTTCTGGCAGCCTCCATCTTGCAGCATGTAGAAGAGAGTAGATGGTAAGTTCACCAAGTAGCATCGTATAGCATAAACCTACCCGGCGATCCTCCCCTCGTCTCCCTGTGTGAGAGCAATCACCGGGTTATATCTGGCACTTGGAAGGGTGTGTTTTATTAAGTATACGGTTCTAGTTGTCATAAGGTCAAGGTACAACTCCGGGTCATCCTGTTACTGAGGATCACGGCTATTCGAATAGATAAACTTCCCTGCAGGGATGCACCACATTACCCAACACGCTCGAGCCCCTTTGGCCGGACACACTTTCCTGGTCATGCCCAGCCTCGGAAGATCAACACATCGCAGCCCCACCTAGGCACAACAGAGAGGTCAGCACGCCGGTCTAAATCCTATGGCGCAGGGGTCTGGGCCCATCGCCCATTGCACACCTGCATGTTGCGAGGGCGGCTAGAAACAGACCTAGCCTCCCTAATACAAGAGCAGGCGTTCCAGTCCAATCCGGCGCGCGCCGCTCAGTCGCTGACGTCACGAAGGCTTCGGCTGATACCACGACGTCGAGTGCCCATAACTGTTCCCGCGTAGTTGGTTAGTGCGTATAGGCCAGTGGCCAGACTTAGATCAAATACCAAGATCTCGTTAAGTGTGTTAATTGATGTAACCGCGGACGCCGACCAGGGCCAGGCCCACCTCTCTCCTAGGTGGTCTCAACCTGCCCTGTCGCTCCACCACAAAGTAACAGTTAGGGGCCGTCGGGAACCCAGGCCCACCACTACCGGGATGGAACCACTTGTCCTTTCATCCCCCACATCGAAATCACTTGCAGGTACTCTACGAGCCGACCCGTCTTTAGTCACCACATGTATCATATATTATGTATATAAGTATATACCCGTGATCACCTCCCGAGTGATCACGGCCCAATAGTATAGCATGGCAGACGGACAAGAATGTAGGACCACAGATGGAATACTAGCATCCTATACTAAGCATTTAGGATTGCAGGTAAGGGTAACAACTTTAGCAACAATGCCAGGCTATGCGGCAGAATAGGATTAACCGAAAGCAGTAACATACTACACTACTCTAATGCAAGCAGTAGAGAGAAGGAATAGGCGATATCTTGTGATCAGGGGGGTTGCCTGGTTGCTCTGCAGACAAAAACGGACCCTCGAAGGTGAAGTAGTTAATCACTGGTTCAACCGCGGTTTCGGGGTCTACCGGAAATAAGTAACAGGGAGGGAACCAATCAATAACAGAGCAATCAAAGCACCACAAACATAACATGGCAATACGCGGTGCTATGGGTGACCTAACGCAGTGCTAGGTGCTACCGGCGAAGGGGGGAAACATCCGGGAAAGTATCCCCGGTGTTTCGCGTTTTCGAACAGATGAATCGGAGGGGGAAAGTTGCGTGTCTGCTATGCTAGGGATGTGTGGTGGACGAACGGCCCGCGTATTTGGATTTGTCTCATCGTTCTGAGCAACTTTCATGTACAAAGTTTTTTCACCCGAGTTAGGATTATTTTATATTAATTTTTAAAGATTTAAATCATTTTTAGGTTTAACATAATTAATTAAATCAAAAAGCATTTATGACGTCATCATGACGCCAGCATGACGCAAGCGGTCAAAGTCGATCGTTGACCAGTCAACTCATGGGTGGGTTCCGCATGTCATAGGTTGTTAACTAATTAACAGTAGTTAGTTTTATTAGCAGGTTAATTAGGTTTAATTACCTAGATTAATTAAGTTAATTAATTATTTAACTTATTAATCATTTATTTATTTATTTATTTTTAACTCTTTTTTAATAAAACAGGGACGTGGGGCCCTGGCAGTCAGTGGCCCATAGGCCATAGTGGGGGGCGGGCGTTAGTGGGTGAAGCCCGAACGGGCGCTGGTGACGGGGGCACACCCGGTTGGGCGCTTGTGCGCCGATGGCCACGGCGGGGTGGTCGCAGTCGGCCGAAAGCGGGCTGGGACGGGCGCTGGGTGACTGGACCCGGGCGCACGACGGGGCGAGGCAAACAGGGCGGCAGTGGGGCGCCGGCGGCCACGTCGACGAGCGGCCACAGCCGCAGGGGAGGGGGAAGCGGCAGGGCGAGGCCACGGGCTTCGGCCGGCAGCAGGGGACGGGCAGCGCAGCCGTGGCGAGGCCTGCGCGGTCGCAGCAGCGAGGGGAGCAGGGCGGCACCCGTACGTGCTGCGGCATGGCAGGCGACCGACGGTGCGGAGCTCGGACGGCACTAGCAGCAAGCGGGAGGCAGCGGGCGAATGGACGCGGCGTGCAAGGTCGGGGTGCGGTGTCGCGAGGGAAGGCGGAGGCCGGGTCGGGCGCCGTGCCCGCGGCTAACGACGCTCGAGGGCGGAGGGCAGAGGGGGAGGCCGAGCCTCACCAACGTTGCAGGGAAAATGGCAGCGAGCTCGGGGAGGTGGACGGGGACGACGGCGAGCGATGATGGGGATGAGTCGACGACGGAGAGGACGGCGTGCAGTCCGGCGGGGAGGTCTAGCGAACGGCGGGGCTCCGGTGGCGGCGACGTCCAGGGAGCGCCGAGGCTCGTTGGAGACCGGTGAGGGGGAAGTTTGTGGGGGCGTGTGACGGGTCGAGGCGGCAGGAGGGGCGACCAGGCGTCTCCGGCGAGGCGCGAGGTTGAGCGCCCCAATTCCGATCTGGATCGGGGAGGGAGAGCGAGGAGTGGGGGGAGTGGGAACGTGGGCTAGTGTTCGGGGGAGTGGGAAGGAGGGTTATAACCCAACGGGGGTTTTGGGCCGGCCTGGCTGGCAGTGGCCGCTGGGCCATGACCCAGCTGGGGGGGGCTTTTGTTTTCAATGGTTTTCTTTTATTATTATTCTTTTTACTTTTCTTTTCGGTTTTAGTTTTAGTTCCACATTATTTTTACTTAGTAAAATATAATAACAGCTCCTAAAATGACGTTTCAAAATAACCCTCAGCCACAAAAGATTTTAACCCAAAATAAAATAGTTTAGTGTTTTATAAAATACCAAAGGCATTTAAATAATGTTTTTGCTACCGTTTAAATCATTTTAGTGCATTTATACATTATATAAAAATGTGGATTCTTCATCATAATCATCTATGCATTAACTGGTACAACCCGAACATTTTGGTTTTAATATTTGAAACCTTTTGATGTGTGCCTGATTTCGAATTTGAATTTGAATCGGTTTCGAACTAACGCGAGATTAGCAATAGTAATCGAGGTGACGTGGAATCATTAGCAGAGGTTACTGTAGCTTGATTATCCGTGCATCACAGAAGGCTGCCCCCATGCTGCATGTCGTCGCTGGATCCCCATGGACGCCTCCTCCGACCTCATCGTGGCTTTGTTCCAGGCGAAGAAGTCAAAGGAGGCCGCGAATGCTACTACTTCATCACTGTTGTCACCCGCGGCTGCTGCTCCTTCCATGCTTCCTCCCCCCACCTCCTATCCCATCGCCAGACTTGGAGGAGAAGCCGTCGATGCCCACCGCCACCATCTCCAACTTTATATCACCTATTGGAGCACTAGCTATTTTGTACATTATCTGCTGGAGTTGGACGTTTTTGGTGATGCTAAAAAACCACTTTTTGGTGATGTAAATTGTACTCCAACCAATTTTTGATGATGTAAATTTTACTCCAACCACTTTTTGGTGATGCATTTTACATCATATATTGGATATGCTCTTACATGAGTATATGGCCCTTTCTTTAGTATGTCATAGACATCACAGAAAAGCAGGGTCGACCCTGGGCATGTGTAACATGTGCGGCTACACAGGGTCGCTAATGTCCTAAGGCCCCTATTTAGGTACATACAACAAATACATTGTAGGTACATACAATGAATACTTAATATTGAACAAGAAGTTACCAATGCAACATAGCAAGCGGTATAATATCCAATAATGTAAATTACAACCTAAACCGTGAAGAAGTAATGATCCATGATGATAGGAATGAGTAACTTGGACACCTATCGCATATCAATCACCACATTATTAGTGAAAAATGTTACCTCCAAGATCCTACTAAATATATAAAAATCAATGAATATGTAAACAAGCTAAGAGACCCATTTTGTGATCGCAACTTCATACTATAAGGAAATTTTACATGGAATGCAAGTCCCTCTCTTTGGTGAACGCTTTACAAAATGTACTAACATGAGTAATATTATTTCAGTGCCAAATACATATCATATGCACATCATCAATATACTATTGAACCAACTGCAATATGTTTGATGTCTACTACACAACTTATTCTTGTAGACTCGTGTTGGGCCTCCAAGCACAGAATTTTGTAGGATAGTAGCAATTTTCCCTCAAGTGGATGACCTAAGGTTTATCAATCCGTGGGAGGCGTAGGATGAAGATGGTCTCTCTCAAACAACCATGCAACCAAATACAAGAAATCTCTTGTGTCCCCAACACACCCAATACAATGGCAAATTGTATAGGTGCACTAGTTCGGCGAAGAGATGGTGATACAAGTGTACTATGGATAGTAGATATAGGTTTTTGTAATCTGAAAATATAAAAACAGCAAGGTAGCAAGTGATAAAATAGAGCACAAACAGTATTGCAATGCTTGAAAACAAGGCTTCGGGTTCATACTTTCACTAGCGCAGTCTCTCAATAGTGCTAACATAATTGAATCATATAACAATCCCTCAAAGTGCGACAAAGAATCACTCCAAAGTTCTTATCTAGCAGAGAACATACGATGAAATTGTTTCTAGGGTACGAACCACCTCAAAGTTATCCCTTCTGATCAATCTATTGAGCTATTCCTATAAATGTCACGAACAACCCTAGAGTTCGTACTAAAATAACACCATATGATACACATCGACCAACTCTAATGTCACCTAGATACTCCAATGTCACCACAAGTATCCGTGAGTCAATTATACAATACGCATCAAACAACTTCAGATTCATAATATTCAATCCAACACAAAGAACTTCAAAGAGTGCCCCAAGATTTCTACCAGAGAAAGTAGGACGAAAACATGCATCAACCCCTATGCATAGATTACTCCAATGTCACCTCGGGAATCTGTGAGTTGAGTGCCAAAACATATATCAAGTGAATCAATATAATACCCCATTGTCACCACGGGTATTGGTATGCAAGACATACATCAAGTGTTCTCAAATCCAACAAGTATCCAATCCGATAATAGTGAAACCTCAAAGGTCAAAACTTATTTCATCACAACAAGATAGAGAGGGAAAAAACACCATATGATCCAAATATATTAACAAAACTCGGGGTACATCAAGATCATGCCAAATCAAGAACACAAGAGAGAGAGAGAGATCAAACACATAGCTACTAGTACATACGCCTAGCCTCGAGGGTGAACTACTCCCTCCTCGTCATGGTGGCCGCCAGGATGATGAAGTAGAACATGAGATCCCGCGAGATTTGTGTGCTTAAGTAGGCATGCATATTGCGTGAATAGCAGTAATATGTGATATTGATTGTGTGTGAATTGATTTTTGTTGTGTGTTTTTGTTTAGTTGAGTTTTCTTTTGCTTCTTTCTTTTTGGGCCCCGGTGTTACATTATCTTTCCCCTATAAAGAGTTGCTCATGAACTGACACCGGACTCGAAGAAGTAATAAGTATTTCAAATATTTGGAAGAAGCTCAGCTAAACATTATGGCCTTCTCAGTCAACCGCATGATATAAGGAATATATGCTCAGAATACCAATTGTGTCTTGGATTGATTATCCGCATCAATTCTACAGTAGTAATGATCCAACCAGCAGAAAGGCAAGTCAGATGCAAGACCAACGGTATATTTTTTAGTCAAAGGATGTGACATGCTCAAGGAAGACAGTCAAACAAATTTTCTCATGCAAATAATCAGCCACAGAATATTATGGGCGTGTGTATGGATTTCAGTCTGCATATCAGTATGAAGTTTTGGATATAAGAAACCCAGTATTAGTCCACACGCTATCGAAAGAAATTTATGAGGCAAGGATCTTCAATTTTTCCTCAGCATGATATGTGAACAATTTTCGGCCCACGGTACCCGGTCTTTCTCAACAAGATACCTCGGTAAAAGCTTTTGACAGACGGAAATGAATTTTTCTCAACAAGCAAACCCGAGGAGAAGCTTCTCATGTACGGAACTCAAGCTTCTCCAGCACAATAATCCAACCAAGTTTCGTGTGTAAGCTATCGAGATTTCTTCTGCACGATACCCAGACAAAAGCCTCGAGCAGAATCTAAGAGTCATCCTCAGCAAGCTACTCGGATGGCTTCCCTCGTAAGCCACACAGTCCGCATCAGTACCACCCTATGCACCGTCCTCAGAGATTATATGATGAGTTGGCAGTATATGGAAGTAAATCTCAAGGATCAGATTTACAATAATTTTGTTAGAGGAACAATTCAGTCAAAACATATGCCTGCCACAATAATAGGGTATTCAGTTGCATATGATTATTATACATATGGTACGCATGTATCCCGGGTCAGATCGGTCACTCATACGGGATACGACACTGATCCAGCAGATATGCCTAATAAAGGTACGGACCCAACAACCTCATAAGTCATGCAAATGAAGATAAGCAGAGATACATCTCATGAATTATAAGGATCGAGAAGATCTGGGGATGACATCACAGAATCCACAGTGTTGACAATGGCCACCAAGGCCAATATTCCGCTCCCACAAGGGGATCTCATGAACTCTTGTCACCTTCTTGTATGATTGGCCTCAGCAATGAGCTCCGTACAGCCACAAAACCCGAGTATATGTCATATATGTGCGAACCCAGGTCAGAAAATAAGCAGAAGGAATAATGCCAACAATATTGCACTAGCCACAGTCATGGTCATACGAAGAATCAAGGACATGTGTGGCCAAGTTATTTCAGTAAGGTATCCTGACAAAGAGAATCATGACCGTTAAAGGGTGAGACTGACAACAAAGGTATGATGTATTTTGCACGACCATCAGGGTCCAGATACCCAAATCAGTTGGAGGCCATAATTCCATATGGATCCACAAAGACATACACCTTCAGTGGCCTACTCTGTTTACAAGGATTTTCATATCCCGCTGACCCGCTTGACATGGTTAGTGTGTAATATCCAACTCTGTTATGTCAGATCCAAGATTCCTTTGCAACATCAATAGTTTGACCTCAACGGCAGAGTTAAAACATATCACAGCGTATTACCAAAAATGGGTATACCGACAAAATGAGAAAGTCAAAAGCCGAATAATCAGCTCAGACCCGGTATACTCGCCGACGGAATCAAGTACATGGTCAGTCTGTCAGGAAAAGCATTTGTCCGTCAGCCCCTGTCGGGCAAAGTCGCAAGATATAAATATTTGAGGCATGACATAGCTATAACTCCATGCACCGTTATATTGCTCACGACAGAAGGCAGTCAAATCTCTGGTGTATGCCACATGCTCGAGCCAAAGGAAATAAATCAGTGCACCTATGAGTAGTCAGATCCCATCAGAAGATGGCCATGATTAATTCTAAGCATTTATTGAACCCAGAAGGCTTACAGCAATTCCATGACAGAAATAAAAAAAGGTTTTCATGACCAAAAGGAAATTTATAATCAGATCCGTCGGACATCACCGCATATATGAGAAGATCAACGTCAGCAAAATGATTTAGTATATGAGCAAAGACCCATAAAAAATTGGGGAAAGGTGAAGCAAGCCACCCCAGAGCAAGGTAAGTTGATCATCTGAAATTCTTGGGGGAACAATAAATAAAGGAAAAAGGATGCCCGAGTTAGAAACGGTATCCTCAAGTCATACTTGTTCCCAGAGCAACTAAATCTCGAGGACGAGATTTCTTTAAGGGGGTAAGAGTTGTAACAGCCTGGATTTTGGCCCTTTTCTTTTTCTTTTTGATTTATTGGTTTTTGCTCTGTTTTTCTTTTTGGAGTGGTTCTGTGGCCTTGTCACCTGGGAAATCATCCTCTTTTTCCTTCCCAAGTGGCTCATCATTCTCAAAACCCTGCCAATATCTTGTCACTTCACTGCTTGACCAAACCCTAAAATCTTTTTTTGGGAATATTCCTTTTTCTATTAAAGGAATAACCCTGTCTGCCTAGGTTGTGAAGCAACCTTTATTTCCATCACTCCTAAAATTCCCAAATAATTCTCATAATTTTTTTGGGTCATATATTTTTCAAATATGGAAAAATATTCCATTTGTCATGTTTATCATCATGCTCAAATAATTCATTTCCTATTCTGCCCTAAATGGCACATTGTGAAGCAAGTGCTATTTTCCTTTTCCCAATTGACCTCAAACTCCTTGGAAATCTTTTCGTGTCCATATAATTGCCACATGCCAAAATTCAACCTCATTTGCCTAGTAATTATCTAATTATGATTTTCCAAAGTTTCTATCCAGAAAGAAGCTTTGTGAAGGAGGTGCAAGCTACGCATATCCAAACGAGTTGTCATTTTGCATGATCCTTAATATCATCATATCATAGCCCTCCACCAAAGTAGAGCTCATGTCATGCCTCCATGTGAGCTCATCTTCAATTCTTTGTTTCTGTCCAAAATTTCAGTTTGTGAAGCAAGTGTATTTTATCTTGCTCCATTTTGGCTGCCAATTTTTCTAGGCCTTCTATTACACATATACCCTACCTACACCCATTTTGGGCATGCTTCATCAATCCATTATTCCTCTAGAATTTTTCCAAGTTTCTGTCCAAAATGAAGCTTTGTGAAGCAAGTGCCACTTTGGTATTTCCAAATGGCATGAAATCTTTACAGAAGCTTAATACCATCATATAACTCCTCTATGCCAGACTTTAGCTCACAGAGATCAAGTATGTGAGTGTATCATCCAAATACCTAATTCTGGCCAGTTTTGCACTTTCTACAGCAACCCTCATCTAAACTCCTCCTCTTAGTCTGGATTTTCGTGATCAGCATCACCTTAGTGTGTGATAATCACCAGAGAAACTCTTTACCACTTTGCCAAGCTGGTTTGACCACAACAAGTTACAAACACTTTCTTACTGATTTACCTTTGGAGCTAAGTGCAAATCTCGTCTATGCCCCTGGACCGATTTATTTCTCCAGTTTGACTAAGGGCACCAAGGTCCATCCACTGGGCATGGTTGGCCACGCCAAATAGCGCCTCTTGCTCCGGTGCGCGTGGTGATCACGCTTGTGTCATGGCTGCACGCGTGCTCTGGCTTGTTCCGGCCACTGTGCTCGTCTCCTCCCTCCTCGTCTCAACCTCAATCCTTGTCCAGGAGCTCTCCCGTGCTCTACTGAGTCGCCCTGCATCGGTTTTTCGTCGCAGTTCGCCATCAATGCGTCGCAAACGCCATGCCCTGCCACTGCCCGCCATTAAAGCTTGGTCGGGAGCTCGCCCGTGAGCTCGAGAAGCCCCCCCTCGGCTATATAATCACGACCCGAGCCCTCCCGCAGCTCATCCACTCCTCACTTGCCTCCCTCGCCCACCGGAGTCCTCGGCCCCCTCCTCTTTTCACCGGAGTTCGCCTCGGCCATCGCCGGTCTTCTCGTTTCCAGCGAGCCTAGTCCTCCTCTCCACCTCCTGACCCCTCCACCGTGTTCCCCTCCTCCCAGAGAGCCTCCCCACCCCACTCGTTCGACCCCGGAGTCCCTCTGGCCGCGCCTCCCGGAGCTTGGCCGTCGCCGTTGCTCTCGGCCACCACCTCGACCGAGCCCATCCGGAGCTCCTTCCTCTCTCCCGTCTCCACCACGACACTACCCACACCTCTACCAGCCTCCCCATCCCCTCCGTTCGTCTCCGGAGATCCCGCATCGCCGAGAGCCGCCGCCGCCCGAAGCTCCTGGCGTCTCCCGTCGCCGCGACCTCCCCTCCTCCACGCGCCTCCCCGGGAGCCGCTTCTCCTCTGAACGGAGGCACCTCTGCCTCGCGTTCCCGCCGGTGGTCTCCGTCTGGCCGGAGATGGCCGGAGCAGGCCGGCCCCCTCGCCGCCCCTCCCCTGCTCTGCCTCTGTTTCACGCAAGAAACAGGGCGAGCGGGAGGTAGAGGACGAGCGCCCGTGCCCCCTTCCCCTGCCCCTGGGCCCCACGCGCCAGTGGCCCAGGCGCCTATGCCCACGTGGCAAGTGGAAGCGTATTTCCCCGAGCACGTCTCCTCTTTTCTGAAAGTGTATTCTATTTCTACTTCGGCTGAAGTGCATTTCCTTAGTCAGAAAGCGTATTTTCTTAAATCTGTTTCTGCCTTATCCACTCAGGGACCCGTTGGTGATAAATTTTTCACAGATTAGTCCCTGTTCTTCCAACCTTCACAACTTTTCAACCATAACTCCGATTGAGGTGAAACCAATGCTCACTTCTTCGTATCGTCGAGCTCTATCTTTTCGTAATATTTTCACTAGGTGTTCTCATAGTGAAAATGACCATTTTGCCCTTGCCTCTAATCAGCCCCCTCCGAGAACGTACCGTCCGACGTTTTGTTCCGCGGCTTCACCGCACTTCTTCCTGGAGTCTCCGTCACCCCAGGCAAGCCACACCCTCCATTTGCATGATTGCAATGCAGTGACATGGTTTATTCATTTGAACTTGTTTAAAATATTGTGATAGCTATGTATGATTTGTTCATGGCATTTCTCGGAGTATTGTTTGATCTTGATATTGCCATGATATTGCTTGGAGTTCTAGGATTAATATTTTGATGATTATGTGGTGGACATGTGCCTTTGGATTCTTAGTGTCTATTATGTTTATTTTTCATGATGGTATCTGGTATTATTTTGGAGTATTAGTGGTTGGTATTATGATTATTTCCATGATGGTATCTGTTATTATATTTTGGGAGTATTACTTTGGATATCATGCTGCCTTTGGACTATTAGTGGTTAGTATGATTATTTTCATGATGCTAGTTGATGTTCCGTTGAGTATTATTTTTGGAGATGATGTTTACATGTGGATCTTAGCCGAACAGTTTTATTCTTGTTATTGGAGTAGTAGGATTATTGTTTTCGGATTCATCATGACAGTAGTGTTGTGCTACCCTTGGAGTATTTTGAGATGATGAGATTATGTTTGGATTATTTGTTGGATATTGTTATGACTTGGATTATAGGTTGATAGTTGATATCGGAGTATCAGTCTTTACTACTATATTTTGGGGTTAAATTCCGTCATTAAGTTGGTCAGGTGCCACCGAACCAGGCTTTTTCTAGTGCAACCACATTTGCCTTTTATGGGAAGGCCCTAATGCGGTCTATTGTCGTGCCTCTCGTCGGTGCCTCCAACTAGGGAAGGTTATGGGCATGCTTACCCTGGCCCGGTAAGCAGACATAACCTTGTGTGCCCGTTGTTGTTGTTATGGATCCGGTCCCCGTGAGGGACGTTTTGGCCACGACGGTGGTCGTTGTGTCTTTGGTAGACACGGGGCCACCCAGGACTAGCCCAGTTGGGAGTGGGTCGAAGTGGCCGAGAGAGTGTCATGGCAGTAGATCGGTTTTGTCGGAACGCCGTTGGTCCACCCGAATGGGAGTGCGAGGCCATGGGTTCCGTGGTGTGGGTAAAGTGCGCTACCTCTGCAGAGTGTGTGTGTTTAATCTATCGATAGCCGCGTCCTCGGTCATGGGCATGGGTTCGTACTAGGTCCCACCGTTCGATCAACACTCACATGACGGAATGACTTATAGGTGATTTATATGTTGATATGTTGAGCAGTACAGTTTGGCAGGATGTTGATGATGATGTTGGAGACCAAGTGTTGGTCGTGGTTGTGATCGCCGGTAAGGATCACAGTTTGAGACCAAGTGTTGGTCATGGTAGCGATCGCCGGAAAGATCACCGTGTGGTTTTGATCATGAGTTGATCGAGATGGTTATGGAGATTTGAGATGGTGATTTATCAGCATTGTATTAGTTTCATCCCATGCTTAGTAGTTGCTTCATCATGGTAGTTGTTAATTAATTAACCTGCTTAATGCTATGTTGTTGTCTTGCCTTGATGTTTATGGTTGTTGTGAGCTTGCAAGTACATTCAATGTACTGACCTGGCGTGTCATGCCAGATTGCAGGTGATGCCGTGATTGCTTGATTGCTTGTCGGGGTTTCCGTTCGTGCGAGCTAGATCGTGTCCCAGCCAGAGTCCCTGCGGAGTGGAGTTCACCACCTTCGTTGTTATTCCGCTGCTAGAAGTTTTCCGCTGCTACGAGTTGTTCCACTGCTAGCATAGAACAAGTGTAGTATCGCAGGCGTAATGTCGCCGTGCTGATGTGCTTCTTTGTAACATCAGACCCTTATATTATTATTCTTGTAATAAGAGCTGATTTGTTCTATGTCAAGCAGTGCCGTATTCCAGAGACTTCTCCTTGATCTCTGGGCTAGAATACGGGGCGTTCCGGTTTCTCTGAGCCGGGGTGCCACAAATGTGCGTGAAATTATCACCTTTATATACAACTTCTCCAGACATGGAAATCATTGCAGCAAGCCAATAATCTTGTTCAGATCAAAACTATTCATTTGGATATATAAGATCTTGACAGAAGCCAACACCATTGATAGGCCATCCATGGAGAAACTCTTCATTGAGCATAGAACATAATATTAGTACAAAATGTGTACTCCAAGATGACATATAACTTATGCGCATAAATTTAAAATACAACTTATGGTTATAAGTGTAGATGATAATGTAAAGTACCTGAAGAACTGTGGAGCCAAACACCATATTGAAATGAGCACAGAGATCATGTATTACACCCAAGGTCTCTAGTTTAGGCGCAGTGAGGACGGTTATTTGCAACGGTGAATAACTAGAATAAAGGACCAACCTTTGAAGTGAAGGGGCATCTTGGATGATGAGCTGCCTTCCGTCAAAACAAATTCCAATTCTTACAAGGTTAGGCGACTTTATTTGGAGACAACCAATTCTAACTGTGAAAACAAGCACCAAGCACTCCTGGGCAGGGCAACTGGAGTGGATGATGCTGTGCAATGAGGCCTCCGATATACAAACCCGCACAAGTGAAAGTTTCTTGAGAAATGGGAGTCGAAGGTTTAGTACCAGATTGTCTGGTAGGTCGCACAGCGCAAAGGTGGCGGTGTGGAGAGAGGAGGAAAACCGCGAGATGGACATCGGTGCTGAGGGCACATGTAGATGGCGTTCGGTATCTGGTAGGTGATTTCCAGGGGAATAATAGAACTCAAGCAGCTGTAGTTCTGTGAATTCAGGGGATTTCAGCCAGGCGTCCGCCGTGCAGGGCATGGTATGCTTGCTCAGGTAGCACGGGATGCAGAGGTTTTGAACGGAGCCCTGGTGGGAGGAGATGATGGCTCTGGGGATTTCAAAATCATTGAAGAGAGATAGCTGACGACAGTCGAGATTAAGGGGCACGGCGCGCCATAGAGGGTGCCACCGAATTGAGAGGACTTGGGTGCGGCAGCAATCCTTGGTGGGGAGAAGTGAGATGGTCTCCCCAAGGACGGCGTCCAGGAGATCGCTGATGCGGTCCACCCGAGATTCTACGGGTTCCTGGGATCCGGTGGGGGTGGGGTCGCTGCTTCTCCCTGCGATGCCGGGGGCGAGATGTACAACAGGCATCGCCGCTGGCGGGAGCCTCATCTTCTTGGCGCTGGGGTCAGCCGACTCCATTTTCCTCAAGGGCGTCCCGTCGCGCTCACGGATTTGAGCAGAGTAACGAATGACGAGCCTAGTTGTAGTGCAAGTGAAGAAGAAGGGGAGCTGGGGTTTTTCTGTAGTAGTGAGGAAGAAGGGGAGCTGGGTTTTTTGTAGGAGTGAGGTGAGAAATTTGGGGGTACGAGTGGAGTGAGCTGACGTGAGGTGGGTGGGAGTGAGGAGGAAGAAGAACACCCAGGTTTTTTTGGGGGGCGGTGTGCTGGGTGTGGGTAGCGCCTCTCATTCAATAAATATATGGAATTTTGAATTGATTTTACTATTTACTAGGGTGGATGGGCTGTTTTGTCTTGGGCCGAGAGAAACAATTACTACTAGTACAGTGGAGACACTCTACAGCTACCCATAAAAACAATTACTACTAGTACAGTGGATACAATACCGCTTCTGGCTCCTCCTAGGTCATCGAAACGTCTCCCTGTACTGAATGCCGTTATACTTTTGTTCACCGACATGCGGGCCATGCAGCGCGTGTGCCCAAATGCCATCCACCAAATTAGAAGACAGTATCCAGGCGGAGAGTCACCCCGGTCGTAGCGCGGCAATAACGAGCCGTCGTATCACAAAACCCCACCTCCCCACAGTCTAAGTTTGATGGACGAAGCAACCATCATTTCACTCTTCGCTGAATCCCCTTCTCCCTCACCGTCTTCAAGAAAGGCAACACTCGCATTTGCCACTGTTCTTCTCTCCCAACGAAGGGAAGGTAAGCGGATCCGTGATGTTGGTATATTTTCGTTCAGAGAAAAAAAGAACTTTTGCAAAGCAATAACCGATCCTCACTCTCTTTTTTGTTTCATTGTCATTGCGAGTGTGTTTTCCTTTCAGTGGTCTCCTAGTATTCGTCAGTTTCATGATGTACCAAGGAGAACCAGGCAAAGATCTGCCGATATTGGAGTAGACGCGGGAGGCTGATCCCCACGAGACAGAGAGCTCCAAGAAGATGGAGGCAGCCACCGAGCCGACCCCAGGTACGCTCACGGCCAATACTGAGATGGTCAACGCCCCGTTTGAGGTTACAGCCCCCGTGGCACTGCAGGAGCAGTTTTCCCCCTTCAAGGATGTGCCCCCCCCGCTGAGCTGCCCAAGGTGATTTTCTTCTTTGCCGATCTCGATTGTGGTTTTTCATCTAAGAATGTGGTGATGAATAATGCAAAATGTTATTAGCTTTGATGCCATGCTATACATAGTGGTTTAAATAACTTGTGTTTCTTATACTGGAAAGTAATTCAGAATTTGTTTCTGTTTCAATTAGAGCCCTGATGCAGACAAGGATTGTGTGGTTGTACATGTCACTCGCTATGAGGCGGATGACCTGAATATACGCACTGGGAAACCAGAGTTTTTAGGCTGTTGGATCCTGGAAGCCATTTGCGCTTATACCAATGAAGAGTTGTATTCCAGCCTCACTGTTGTCAGGCGTGTTGTCCAGGGTGTACTGAAGCACAAGAAGTTCAAAGCTACTCCTTCGTTTGTGAGGCATACTGTTCTTGTCAAGCTTATGCAGGAAGATGACGTGGCATGCCTCCACAAACAAGTTTATGAGTTGCAAGGCCACAAGGTTGTCTTCATGAAGGTTCACATGATTGAGCTGCTGCCGGACGTCCTCGATGATGTTCATGGCAAGGTCCGTCTTGTGTCCAGCCCAAATTAGATCGAGGCATGAAATACTTGCCCCAGCTAGTGTTTAATAGTAGTTTGGATTCTGTCTAATTATCCGAACCTTGCCTGTTATCCAGCCCTCTGGGGCTAGTACTCTGTTTGAATCCGTCTATGGGAACTGCTGCTACTTTTGTGTGCCCGTGAATCATCGTATTTTTTGCCGAAACAGATGCGTCCTCACTAGTTTTATCATACGAGCAATGTGTGTTTTGATGAAATAGAGTACTCGTTTGAGAACTGTGCGCCAATGTATACATAAGTACTTGTAAACACTGTTGGTGCTACCCCACATGTAAGCAGTTGTGCAAAACACGGCATATTGGCTCAGCTCGCTTCAACACTAGGCTATCGACCAGCTAACAATCAACAATCTGCTGTCTGACATATAAGCAACTATGTATCTTGTTACAGTGGTTCATGCAGTTAACTGATGCCACAATGTAAATTCCAAACGTTCACACGCTAGTCCAGCGTTCATGTGGAACACTCACATTAAACTCGGCTTCATAAAAAACTTGAAAAGCATAAGAGCAATTTTATACATCTCAATGATTCATAGAACATAACAAACATATACTAGTTCACAACAAAAGACAAAGTTGTGAGAAGGTTTACAAATCAGGAAAAAACAAGCAAGGCTTCTCTGAGCAAACGGCCTCTCGGCAGGCTTAAATTTCCTGGAGTTCACTCTGGTTTTTTCTTGTTGCCACCATCCAAGGTTAGGTTCTCTCATTCTAGAATAACCAATTATAATTGTGTTCTTAGCTGGAATGCTGAACTGAACCATGTAGTGTACTGACCAGCTGAAATTCTTGTGCATTCCACTAAATTTAAGCACCGCTATTTGCAGAAATAAGCAGACCACAATGCCTCTTGTCCGCGCACCTGTCCAAAAAACCGTCGTGCAACCGTGCCAGCTAGTCCTTGTTCCATGGATGAACTGGTAGAAAGTGCATTCTGAACTAGGATGCAGTTGTTTTCGCTCGTCCCTACACTGCAATCAGGAAGTAAAACGTACGAATCAACTTCTTTATATTGCGTTGGTCATTCTACCTAGTAACTACCAATGTAGGAATACCTGGAAGACGGGTGGTTAGACGACGGCAACGAGGGATAGCCATCTCATTTTGCGCAGTTCTACTAAAACTGAGGTGTGTGCTTTTGATTGTGCGGATAGAAATGATACGGAGACAGACAACCCGAAACGATATGGAGATAGACATCCCTGTTTGCGCAAATACGAAATACGGTTATTTAAACAGTGACAGATATTTGCAGTGGCGTATGATTAACAGCAGCATCTATTGTGTTATAATTGACACTAGATTGACAGTATGAAAGTGTCCTTAAGTAAGTAGCATCACATCACATCAACACTGGCACTAGATTAACATGCAGAACAATAGCATTAGTATTACTGTCATGAGAGTAGCACATGGTCAGTAAATGTGCAATCAAATTTGTGCAGTTCCACTGGGATGAAGCAATGTTAGCGGTGTGAGATTTAAGTGTAACTGCAAAAACACAATTCATGGGAAATAAAGCAAGACGGAAGCACTTCATAAAATAGTGGTGGCATTGCTTCAATTTATCGACGGCACTAGACCATTACTTATAGTGACATTAGGTGGCATTGCTTAATGCTTCATGTGATTTTACATTAACGGTAGCGATATGGGCGTAGGGACAACAGAGGCATAAAGTGGTGAGGCAGATGTGGTTCCCGAGAGCGGCAAACACTCAGGCAGCATGTCTGCATTTGTCCCATTTTTTATCTCCTCGGCGTTCCTATGTGAGCACAGGAAATCTAGACCTGCTCATTCTCATTTGCGTTCCAACACCCGTCACTTTCTGTCCTTTTTCAACCAAGAGATAGGTCCACTTCCCCCCACCCTTCTCCATCCACCATGCTTTCTTCGTCTTTTCAACCAAGAGACCGGTTGGGTAGCCAGTATCTACTACTTTCCCCTGTTTCCTCTTAGAACCAAGTCCTAGATTCATGCTACAGCTTTCCCACTTTCTTCCCTGTTTGAACCAACTCTTAGAGTCGACTGTATGAACTAGCTTTACCTCTAATAATAGTAAAAGTCTAGGTGGCTTTGGAACAGCTGACGGAAGTAGAAAAAGATCCACACGAAGCCAAGTGGGGACCTGGGGCAGTAGAGCAAGGCAGGTTTCGAAGGAATATATACCTGAGGGTCGTCGGCATGTGGCAAAGACGGCGTCGGGAGGCCGCATCTTGGCCACAATACCGCAGGGAGGAAGAAGGGGTCTGAGGCCCTTCGGAGCCGGCGCTCTCTCAGAGAGAACGGCACGGCCGCCGATCGGGACGCACGGGCAGCCATTGGTCTCCTCCCTTGCCACCGACGATAGCGTGAACGATGCACCTACACCCATGCCCCGGTCGAGGTTGTCCGGCCGGATTTGTGACCAGCCGTGAGCTGAGAGAGAGTGTGGCCACCTATGTCTTGCTTAGATCTGGAGAGCATGAGAGAGTGAACGAGAGGAACCCTAATAAAGCCAGCGCTAAGGCTCCTGCTTATATATATAGTGGAGTGATTTTGTTGTACCAGCTTCAAAAAAATGCGCTCCTACGTGTACCCGCGAGTGGGTGTGAGAGAACTAGTGCGTGTGTGCACCGCTTCTCTTCGTGAGAGTAATATACTATGCCCAAAGAACGTTTGCCACAAGAGTAATAGTATAAGTGTGTGACGTGTGAGCTAAAATAAAATGTGCGCGACATCTTTTGTTTTTTAGAAGTTCTGAGGGTAGGGTGTGAAGAGCACATATGTGTGTGACGTCTACCTGCAGATAGACGGTGGGTGCGAGAGGACTCGGGAGGGTGCGTGTGCGTGAGAGAGAGGGGGCACGTATCAATGCAATGCATGTGTCCGTAAATCATTATCCGACAAACGTTCGCCACAAGCCTTTTCCTGACGAACGCCGTAAGAACCGTTAGATCGGCATCCGACAGTGTCAGTTTTGCGATGTCATTTAACAGAACAGCCACTCCTCCTACACACAAATCTTCCACGTGAGTGTTAGCAACTGCCGTATGCTCCCTCCGTTCCAAAATGCAGTGCATATAGCTTTATTGAAAATTCGAATCTCGCAAACTTTTACCGAGTTTTCGTGTACCAAATTGCACATGTAGAATACCCTATATATATCATTTCATTCATCTTCGAGAGGTAACTATAAAGATGGGGGAGGAGTCTACAAAGAAAGACCATCGTATCACCTGCAGCAATTTCAACCATCCTTTGGTGTGGAGGAATATCATAGGAACTCTATATGATATGATTTTTATAGGATTTTTTTTCCTTTAGACCCAATTGGTTCATAGGAATAGATTCATATACTCCACATTTCAAAGGAAATAAACATGATATCATTTCTATAGCTTTAGAGCCACTTGGTTCATATGAATGGATTCCTATACTCCCATAATTTCAAAGGAAAATAAACATTAGCATATATTCAATAGAAAAGTTCCTATGATATGAACCAAATTACATCTCTTTTCTAATCCCTCCTCATAGGAATTGAGATACATGTCATCTCTAGATTCAATAGAAAAGTTCCTATGATGTCAACCAAATGACATCTCTTTTCCAATCCCTACTCATAGGAATTGAGATACTCCATGTCATCTCTTTCCCTACAACTTCCATGTATACATCTTCTATTCGTAAATAGCTAGTACAACCACTAGTAGCTTTTTCCAAGACATGCAACTATGGAACAAGAACTATATAGTGTGCGAATAACTTGAAAGATGGTCGCTGGATGAAGCTAATCCGACACTGCAAAGATGGCAAATCCGAGCACTACTGGCCGTTGGATATCATCAACATTCCGCCAGATCTGCCACATGTACAATTTAGAAGACTCCATGGTTGAACTTAAGCATAATGCACAAACCTCAAAACACAAGCACTTCTCCTTTGTTCTAGAATCTTCCGTATCATAATTGATTTTTTTTCTAAATGGATTGCCATTATTTGTTTTTTACTTTATGCTTTACAATGCACAACCCCATGAATCTTAACTTTTTATAAAACTAATTGATTTTGAATGAGATTAACTATAAGAACTAAACGAACATCTACATCATGCATATATGACTCAAAGCTTTACATGCTATAGTGTTTATTTATTCATAATTTGGTTTCGAAATCTCATGCGTTAAATGCATGTGTACCTTACTAGTTTTGAGTAGAGTAGCAAATTTCACGCGGCCCCAGGTATATCAAAATGCAGGGCCCATGCATCATTGCCTTCCGGTCGAACCTACATCCACAATTTTTTGTACGTACTATATCTCCACTGGTCCCCGAACCCAAAATGCTGCCTCGTTCCCCTAAAACCAAGTGGCCTACACATATTTAAGGCGTGGAATCGAACTCAATCCCTCTCCCATTTACTATGACGTGGCCCCGCATGCCCTAGTAGTAACTTTTCTCTCGATTACTATTTGTGGCCTTGTATAGATGCAAAATGTATTTTTTTATAGTGGCCTTGTATAAGTAAATGGAGGGAGTACTAAGGGACATATATATTCCAAACAATATGATAATCTCTCTAACCAAGGTAGTAGGGACGAGGAGTAAACGGAGGGAGTACTAGTAAAATTTTCTCCTCGTCTTGCGAGCCACCGCGCGCGTGGGCGAGGGAGCGGGCGTAAGGCGTAGTAAGCAAGCTTCACCTCATCCTGCGAGCCACCGCACCCGTGGGCGGGGGAGACGGCATACTAAGCAAGCTTCTCCTCCTTCTACGAGTTGACGGGACACATCAAAAGTACTCCAGTGTATAGAGCCTTGCCTCTAAGGTAGGCCCTCACATGGTTTGCCTCTTTTTTAACAGAACGCGTCAAGTCGCAATTTGTTTGTTCACCCGTGGTAGACGATCCTCCCTCCATCTAGTGGACAACCAGTACACGTGTCAAGTTACCACGTGGGCTGCCTTTTCGTATAGAAATGAGCTCCACCGTGTACCCGCGCGGGTGTGGTTGGGAAAGAGACGGGAGTACGTGCGCCGTGCGTGCACCTCTTCTCTTCGTGCACGTCCCCCACCTACGTGGGTGTGTGTGAGAGCGACTATAGAGATACAAACCTAGACATAATGCGCCGTCCATCCCCATGCCTCCGCCCAGTCCGACCACCAGTCACCACCACGCCCCACTCCTCCTCACCTTATCTCTCATCTTTCTCCCTCCATTTTTATATACAAGGCCACTATCAAAATTTCAATTTGCAGATATACAAGGCCACTAACACTAATAAATGCAATATTAATGGTGTTTGCCTCGTAGTACTACTAGCAAAGGAGGACATTAATTATCCCTTGCATGCATGCGGGAGTGTGAGCATTGGCTTGATGTGCATGAAAGAGAAGAATACACATTAATTTACAAGGCAAACAAGGAAACAAGGTGGCTTGCAACACTGAGTTAGAAGACATTAATTTTTGCCTTGGTACCTGTAATATGGGTTTGTGGCCTTGTATACAAAAATGGAGTCCGATAAAATTCTCGAGATGCCATTTATCCGATAAAATTCTCAAGCAATCATTAGTTTTTACAAAATGGGATTACTCCTGCATGGGTCAATCACAACAGGTGTTTTGTAAAAAAAAGCATCTTGATGTTACGTGCAATGCACGGGCGTCTTGCTAGTCCATGAAAACAACACATGGCAAAATTCCACGGCGAACGAGGGATTTGAATCTGTTGGGAGGGGCTGTTTGGATCTTGCCCGGGGTAGCCAAAATATTGGCGACCCTTTTGTCCACCGGTGCCTTTGCCACCGATGAACGAGGAATGGCTCGGGTTCTCATGCATCCTCCAGCGCGCACGTTGGAGACGAGCTCGCACGAGCTGTGTTCTTTTTGTCCCACCATGCTGCCCGAGCCGCCCGCAGACCGACCGGCGACCCACAAATTACGCCATCCAACCGTAGCTGTACACATTATGAGAACAAGTCAACCAACTGGACGAAATTCACGCAAACACGATGATATTTCATATAAACAATGACAGAATTCATATAAGATACCGGATTTTCATACAAACATGACGGATTTCATTACATTCAAATGAACTACACGGTGCTAGTTCTAGACAGCACAGGTATATAATACCTGGCCTAAATGGTCGCCCGCCGATCGATTTGTGTTCCTCATGTCCGGCAGCACGATCACCGGACTGCTGAGAGCCCCGAAGGTATATGCGGGGTCGACGAAGGTCCTCGCAACAAAAGGATCCGGCAAGACACCTGCTATGTACGCCGGCGTCGCCTCAGTGGTGGCCTTCATGGGACCAAGCGGCGACGGCCTCCCTTGTTCTACTTCTCCTCGATGATGGCCACCGACTCGTCGCTCTCCATGCACCCGGCTTCTGTCTCTGCTTGCATGGCGCGGCCGCCGGCATGGGAGTCTCGGCCATAGAAACGGGAGACGCGGTACGAGGCGGCGGCGTGGACGGCAGCAACGACGCCCGTGCGCCGCTCCTCGTTGAGCTGGCCTGGAGCGGCGAGTTGCTGAACTGTGCGCCGGCTTGGGGTGGCAATTGGCTCCGTCGGGCGAGGGGAGGGAGGTGGATCAGCGAGCTGCATAGCTCGTATCCGGCAAGCTCGGCGGGCCACCCAGCCGGCTTGTATGCGGAATAACTACTCTTTGTAAGCCGTTGTAAGAGTGGACAAAATGGTGAAGGAGGAGATAGGGGAGCGGCGGAGGTGTGCGATTCTTGGCCGGCGTTTGGCCTCGTTTAAATAGGAGATTAAATAGATGGCGGACGGGAGGAGCTCGGCCGGCGTTGCGTTTAATGCCGGCCCGGTCATGAACGGACGTGTGTCCAGAGTGGGTTTCTCGGCTTCCACACAGGCGGGTTTCATGGAGGCGTTTGAATGCGGCAAGGAGGCGTGTTCAGCTGGGCGTGCAACGAGTGGCGCCCTCGACTCTGACGTAGGACAGCGCGCCGTTCTTCCACTGACATGTGGGCTCTTCGGGTACATGGCCTGCATGTCAGTGAGACAACGCAGGTAGCGCACAGCAGAGGAACCTTTGGTGGGCCAGGGCGGTCAGAAGCGGGCATTTCATAAACCGATGATTGTTCATTGAGTGTGACGTCATCCTTTTCTTGTAGATAAGCCTACTATGTGGATAGCCCGTTCGATACGTTGTGATTCATAAAGACCGCTACAAACATCAATGTTCTGCTTATCACAGATAAGATTGATTAATACCCATAACAATCCATGTCCTTAACAAAGGGTGCATGCACGTATAGGTTAAGCGTATGTCTTGCGTCATGTGCTGTGTGCATGCAGGCGTGCGAGTGTTGCGTACGTGCAAGGGTACATTTCAGTGTTGCATGCATGTGTGCGTACGTGCGTGTGTTCGTGAGTGCATGTGTACGCGTCAGTGTTGCATGCCTGCATGCGTGCGTGTGTTCGTTATGTGTACGTGTCAGTGTTGCACGCCTGCATGCGTGCGTGTCTTGCGTGTGTGCATGTGTACGTGCGGGGTGAGGCTACATGTCAGTCGACTGACTTTTTCATCTATGGTCATTAGATTTTCCAGCCGTTGGATACGAAGTCAAGGGCCGGCAGTTTATCGTCAAACTCCACCCCCCTGAGCCGCTAGCCACCACCGGCCGAACCGCCGGCCCCCGCCGCCCACGGCCGGCCCGCGCCGCGATGCCGCACCGCCCGCCCCGAAACCACTCCTCACTACCGGTCCACCGCCGCACCGGCCATCCCTCTAGGCCCCCCGCGCCGAGCTTTTTCTCCGGCGATCCCCACCGCCCAATCAACGCGCCCCCACCGCCGGCGACTGCCAACCAGAGGTCTCACGACTTCGAGTACCCACCGGCCACTAATTTATTACCATTTCTGTCCTTCATATACGCGCTGATGGGTGGGCCCTATGGTAATATGCGCTGCTGAATGTGGACCGTTTGACTGGTCAATTGATCGTGTCATCAACAAATTACGGAGCTGTATGGTGAGCCAGTGACCATATGATCACCCTAAAATGTATTTTATTAACACAGTACAGACTCAAACTACCATTTCTTTCTTTCATATACGGGCTGACAGGTGGGCCCCACGGTTACGCGCCCCGATGGTGCAAGACTAGTTGCGCCACGTGGATCGTTTGACTGGTCAATTGATTGTGTCATCAACAAAATATTGAGTTGTACGGGTGAGCCAGTGACCGTATAATCATGACATGTATTTTTTTAACACGGTACAAACGCAAGGGCTCATAAATACGCGCAAGCACTCACCGCTATAAGCGCACACACGCAGACCCTACCCCTATGAGCACCTTCGAGAGAGTGGGCCAGCATATGATCTTGAGATTTTACGAAGTCACCATAGGTGCCTCGTAGTCGAGTGGAACCTCTCCTCCCACTGAACGCACATCGCAGAAAAATACTGAAATTAACCCTGGATAAATGCGAGCACCGGGACTTTAACCCTGGTGGGCTCGAGAAACCACTGTCCTCCTAACCATCCAACCACATGTTGGTTAGCATGACAAAATGTATGTGGTGACCGTGATGAGCTTATTCTGAAGTCCAGTGACCATATCGTGCTTTCGCTTCAAATACAATGACCGTAAGTGTCTTCAACAAAATACAGAGCACGCATCAAATGCAAAGTCCGTCAGTGTCATCAAGAAAATACGGAGACGTATCGTGAGCTAGATACCGTATGATCACCACAAGAATGTATACGGTGACCGTAATGAGCATATTCTAAACTCCAGTGACTGTATAGTGCTTTAGCTTGAAATACAGTGACCGTCATGCGTGAATGTGTCATGGGCATGCATACTTTTAGAGGGCCGAGAGATAGTTTGTGTGCGTACGTGAAAGTGGTGTAGAAAGAGGGGATGTCCGGTGGAGACAAGGAGAGATATGCCCTTCATTTCTATTTCCCGTGACTAATATTTTAGGAGAATATATAAACATTCACAATGCAGAACAAATATTTTTGGATGCAGCATGCAATTAACTTTCATGTATAACATTGTACTATTGTATATGCTTATTTTCTTAGTGGCCGATTGCGTGTGTGGTGTGGTGGGCACATCATTTCTAGTTGTGGTGGGTCAACATGAGGACTCATGGGTCAGTTCCATCCTGCGCCACATAGGTTGGATCGAGACGCGTTATACGAAGACCCATGTGGAGGACTCGGCGTACAACACGAAGCTAGCTACCAGAGTCGCGGAGGACTCTATCCCCACTGGTGATAAGCCGACTATATATGATTTGTAACCCTAGGCCCCCAGTATGTTATAGAAGGTTGGGGGCTAGTTCGTCGATAGTATACACACACGCACAATGCCTGGTATTCACGTGTACTTTGTACACACCCCTATCACTAATATACAGTGCCAGGAGTAGGCTTTTTCCTCAACTGCAAGGGTCCGAACTAGGGTAAAACTTTGCCTCGTATTACCATCCAGCCTAACAGTCAGGGATATCCTACCAAATGATATGATGGAATCATATCTGCCAACTACTAAGAGAGAGGTGTGTCTGGGGGGGCAATGTGTGCAAGAGAGGCCTAAAGATAATGTGCGTGCGGGAGACACGTAGGCACATATATGTGCGTATAGAGGGCTAGTAGAGACCGTGCGTGTGTATATATGCATGTGAGAGAAATAGTGTTTTCCAACTGAGATTAGTGAAAAGAGTGGTACATAGTAGTCAGAAAGAGAGAGAGAGAGAGATACAGAGAGAGCATGTGCGTGAGACTCCCCGACACCCCGAGAGAGATTGTGAGCATGTGTGAAAGAGAAATGCCGATGCATATAAAGTGTGTGCACTTATGCGGTAGATACAGAGATATATAACACTTTTGTGAGAACGGGTCGATGCATAGTGCATCTACGTGTAAAAGGCGGTTCTACGCATTAAATTAAAATATAAATGGCATTATTATTTTTGGATGAGATCATGAATTTTGCAAATTGCATATGGACGAAAATCGGTCTATCAGACACCCATACTCTATTGAATTCTAGCATGTGCATGTGTTTATTTCATATTATCAATCCATAGAGTGAGAGAGGTTTGAAATACAGGCAATGGATGCTTTTGCAATTCATATATAAACATTAATTAATGCACTCCATGTTGTTAGTGTGAAGCACTTTATACATTTGTCACTTGCATGGATACATTCCAAATTGCTAGCTACGAAATAGAATACATGTCGAATTCAACATAAATGGGGTTTCGAAGATTCGAATTCATAGGAAGTGCATTCATCTGTTTGAACCCGAGATAATGGCATTTGTAAATCAGATGTAAAAGGGGGCATCAATCTTTGTTGTGCGTTTGAACATGCTATATATATATTCATACACATGTCTTACTTTTTTTTGCAACCAAGGAGATTATATCTGGAACCATGTATGAACTGAGGTAAGTTTCTTATTTTTTAATATATACTCGTGTACAATATATATTCAAATGTACCACCTCCATTCCAAAATAATCGTAGCTTTAGGATTTTCAAGAGTAAAGATTTGTGAAGTTTGACAAATCCTGAATGTTCAATTCAAGAGAACCGAAAATGTTAATGCTTCTGCTCCCAAATATTGAACGAAGCGCCAAATACGCCTTTGGTCACCCGAAACCACGCGAGACTAATGTTTGGTGGTAGGAAATTACTGTCCTGACTCTGGCCCGTGTAGCCTATCAGCCTGATGTCCAAAGGTCTAAACCGGGGTAGGTTTGTAACTTCACCAAGACGCCAATCTCAACCGCCTCCGAGAAGCATTCATACGCCGTGGGCGCCTAAACACCCATGCGCTCGGCCGAAATCTATCCCGCCCACATTTGGGACACCTGAGATTACTATCCTACCCCCAACCCGCAATATGTCTGAAATTTTAGATGGGGGCAAAGTTTGTAACTTTCCCCAAATTTCAAACAAGCGCGTCCCAAACCGAAACATTGTTCCCCCTTAGTTCCCCGCCTCCCTCCGTTTCCCCATTCATACTCGGTGGGCGCCAAAACACCCTCTCCACCAGCCGCGAAACCCCAGCCTCCTCCGTCCCCCACCCCATAGCGCCCAATCCACCGCCGCCCAACTCCATCACGCCGGAGCCAGTACCCCGACGTCGTCGTCCAACGCAACCGCAACCGCAACGCCCTCAAGGACTTAGCAGCTGAAGCCGAGGTAGAGCTGCCTCCACGACGCCGACGCTGACATGCGCCGTACCAGAACCACTCCGACCACGCCGTCCTGCGCCTCACTGCTGCCGCTCCACTGTCGCAACCATCCACCTCACCGGAGCTGTTCCCGCTACGCCGTCATTCGCTGCCTCGGATCTGCTTCCCCGCCGCCGACAGACGGCCACCGCACCACACTCAACAACTTGGCCATGGGTTCGTCCAAGGTTGCACCGTCCTCCACAACTTCTCGTTTCCAGCGAACCACAAGAAGATCGTTGGAAAAACAGAAGGAGGACACAGCACTGCCAGCAGAAAGAGGTACTCCTCTTCCCTTATTCGTGCAAACCTTACGTCTCTGCTCACACCGTATTCATCCCACGAAAGAAACTAGTTGAGCGCTTCTTACTGCATCTTCTTCGTGATACTAAATGCACAAGGTTTCCTCCCTTTACTATTTCACCTTTGCTAGAGGTCAGTAGCCCGCCTGGATTTCAATTCAGGGTCAGTCGAACCGCAATTAAAAGAAGCAGCACCCGCTTAGGCGCGCGGAGCACCTAGTCCGCCTGTTCGCCGGGGAAGCGGCGCATCGGTGTCTATCATAGGGGTGTGGGGCGCAGGAGCTGCTTGCACCCGATCTGGATGTCGGCGGGGCTTGAATGGATTGTCGGGGGGCGGTGCCAAGCACGGTAGTGCGGTGATGTCGAGGGGAGGGTGCAGGCAGGGGACTGGGCCGGTGGTCGCTGCCGTTTCGAGGAAGATCGTCAACACTGACTGGCTAGAGGTAGATGAAGGCGATTTGCCCGTTCTTTGTACATCGGACGGTGCAGAAAAAATGGACTGACCTATTTGTTTTCAGTCGAATGTTATTTTCATAGAATCCTGTAGTAATTTAGTGTGCCATGCATGTTGTAGAGCTATCATATGTCTCCCGTCATTTATTTCTCACCAACCTACTATCTGCTACCTTTACATCGTACTAATTGTGCACACACTTCACCCATACTCGCACTATTGTCTTTTTATGCATGGGTATTTCAGACTCTAACGCAGTGTTGATGAATGCTGAAAAGAAAAGGTAGAAGTCGCTCTAGTGTAATTCGAAGATAAGCACTAAGAGTTTCAGCGCTCTAAAGGATGCAGTGTCAGCAGTTGGAGACAATAAACGTAGCTCTGCAGTTGATGATCTCAATTGCCACACACAACCGTCCCAGGTGCTTGCTTTAACTTCGTGCTGTCAAATGTGGTTGCATGTTGCATATGGTGTCTAGCTTGTATTGCTTCCAATTTGGTTAAATTGCATCTGCTTACTTTACACATTATACCTTTGATAATGACATGCCTTCCTGTTTTTGATACATACTACATATGTCTATTAACCATGTTCGTACATCAAACTAATTCTCTTCTGTATCCCTCGTCAATCACTTATGATGAGACAGTCACCCGGGTGGGTTACTGTGAGACGCCATACTCGTTTAAAGAGTGCAGTGTCATCCTCCCCACATGATTCTCAAGAAACAGCAAGGCTAAATGAAGATAGTCAACGTAGCTCTCTAGTTGATGACCGCAATTCCCCCACACCACCATCACAGGTGCTTGCTCTAACTTCGCAGTGTGATATGTGGTTGCATGTTGCATACGGTGTCTAGCTTGTAATGCTTCTAATTAGGGTAAATTGCATCTGCTTAGTTTACACATTATACCTGTGAATATGACATGCCTTCCTATTTTTGGTACACACTACATCTATGTGTTAACCTTGTTCTTACATGAAACTACCTCTCTTCTATATCCTGCATCAATCACTTACGATGAGTCACCTTTATTCATTGCATATTGCATATTATTTCTAGCCTGTTGCCATGTATTGCTTCTAATTTGGTCAAATACATTTGTGAGGGCACCCTTTTAATTTGGCAGAGTGATATTGGTTTCATCTTTCATATGGTTTCTAGCTTGCATTGATTCTAACAAGTTCAAGCACCTTGTGCTTAGTTTACACTTTATACATCATACATGTCAATATGTCACGCCGTCCTGTTTTTCATACATATTCCATCCTCCTATCATGCGGCTGCCTTACATGAAAGTAGTGTTGGTCAGTATCATGCATCAATGAGTTCTGAAGAGCAAATTTTATTCCTTTTTCTTGTGGGTTTGACTTGACAAGGCAAAACCAAGAAAGAGGAAGGAAAAGAGTAAGGAAGGCGATGATGGTGGACCTCTGCAGCAACGTAAACGGAGCATCTGTACCGATTCTCCTTGTACTGATAGTGCATTACAAGGTCCAAGTCTCTGCTCCCCTACTCCACCATCCAAGGTGCTTGCTCTAACTTGGCAGTGTGATATCTGGTTGCATGTTGCATATGGTGTCTAGCTTGTATTGCTCCTAATTAGTGTAAATTGCATCTGCTTAGCTTACACATGATACATGTGAATATGACACGCTTTCCTATTTTTAGTACATACTATATCTGTCTGTCACACCATGTTCTTACATGAAACTACTCTTCTTGTGTATCCTGCATCAGTCACTTATGATGGAACACCTTTAAGTTGGCAGTGTGATATTGGTTTGCGTCTTGAGTATGATTTCTAGCATGTATTGCTTCTAGTTTGATGAACGCTACCTATGGCGAGACAGTTTTAACTTGGCAGAGTGATATTGATTGCACCTTTCATATGGTGTATAGTTTGCAGTGCTTCTAATTTGTTGAAGTGCCTTCTGCTTAGTTACCACATCATAGGTGTGAATATGTCAAGCCGTCCATTTTTTCATACATATTACATCCTCGTATCATGACTTTGCCTTTCATCAGAGTAGTGTTCGTCAGTATCATGCATGAATGAGTTCTGAAGAGCGAATTATATTCCTTTTTCTTGTCGGTTTGACCTCACAATGCAAAATCAATAAAGCTGAAGGAAATTGGCAAGGCATTGGATGATGGTGGTCCTTCCGAGCAACTAAAATGGAGGTTCTCTACAGATTCTACTCCGCCATCCTCCTAACAAGATTCGCAAGACAACGCAAGGCTAGACAGTCAACGTAGCTGTGTAGATGATGAGCACATCTCCCCTACTCCACCATCACAGGTGCTTGCTCTAACTTGGCACTATTATATGTGGTTGCATGTTGCGTATGATGTCTATCTTGTATTGCTTCTAACTTTGTTGAATAGCATCTACTTACTTTACACATAATGCCTGTGAATATGACACGTATTCCTATTTCTAAAACACACGTGTACATGATGAGCACATCTCCCCTACTCCACCATCACAGGTGCTTGCTCTAACTTGGCACTATTATATGTGGTTGCATGTTGCGTATGATGTCTAGCTTGTATTGCTTCTAACTTTGTTGAATTGCATCTGCTTACTTTACACATAATGCCTGTGAATATGACACGTGTTCCTGTTTCTAGAACATACGTGTACATGATGAGCACATCTCCCCTACTCCACCATCACAGGTGCTTGCTCTAACTTGGAACTGTTATATGTGGTTGTGTTTTCCGTATGATGTCTAGTTTGTATTGCTTCTGATTATGTTGAATTGCATCTGCGTAGCTTACAACTTATACCTGCAACGATCACTTACCCATATGACACATTTAACTTGGGACTGTGATGTAGGTTGCATCTTGCATTGTCTTCTAGCTTGTACTGCTTCTAATTTCTAGAAATGGCACTTACGACGAGACACTTTTTACCTGATAGGGTGATATTGGTTGCATGTTCATATGGTGCCTAGCTTTCATTTCTTCTAATTTTGTTTAAATGCCTTCCGCTTACTGTTTTTTCATATATATTCCATCCTCCTATCGTACGTGTGAATATGAAACGCTGACTTTTTTTGTATATATTCCATCCTCCTATCCTACGCTTGCCTTACATCAAAGTAGTGTTCGTCTGTATCGTGCATCAACCAGTTATGCAGAGCTAATTTTATTCATCTTCTTGTGGTTTTGGCTTCATAAGGCAATATGAGAAAATAGGAAGGAAAAGAGTAAGTTAGGGGATGTTGGTGGTCCTCCGCACCGACGCAAACAGAGACTCTCTAGATTTGCCACTGCTACTGCTAATGAAGTTGAAGTCCCAAGTCTACATGATGAGTTCATCTCCCGTACTCCACCATCGCAGGTGCTTGCTCTATGTTGACAGTGTGATAATTGGTTTCATGTTGCATATGTTGTCTAGCCTGTATTTCTTCTATTTTGATTAAATTGCACCTGCTGAGTTCATACGTTATACATGTGCATATGACATGGCATTCTGTGTCTAGAATACACTGCATCTATCTATCATACCATATTCTTACATCAAAGTACTGTTGTTGTGTATCCCGCATCAGTCACTCATGATTATACACTTTTAACATGGCAGTTTGATACTGGTTGCATCATGCATTGATTTCTACATTGTACTGCTTCTAATTTTTCGAATTGCCACTTATGACAAGACACTTTTAACTTGGCAGAGTAATATTGGTTGCATCTTTCATATGGTGTCTAGCTTGCATTACTTCTATTTTCTTGAAAATCCTTCTGCTTAGTTTACACATCGTAGCTGTGAATATGTCATGCCGTCCTGTTTTTTCTTACATATTCCATCCTCATACGGTTGTCTTACATCAAAGTATTGCTTGTCTGTATCATGCATCAATGAGTTCTGAAGAGTGATTTTATTCTTTTGTGTTGTGGGTACGGCTTGACATGGCAAAGTCAAAAAAGAGCAAGGAAAATAATATAGTAGGGAGTGGTGTTACTCGTCGGGTGAAACGGAAAAGGATCTGCCGTCCAGATTCTGCTGGTACTTATAGTGCAGTAGAAGGTCCAAGTCCACCGGCTAAATCTACAACCACAGTATCACCTGCTCCACTAGCTGCAGCATCCGCTTCAACTGTACCAGCATCTCAACGAGTTACTCGTTCGTTTGCTCCGGAACTAGCTAGTTCCCAAGCTGCCTTCACACCTAACACTACTTCCGAAGCACTACTGACACAACAGGACTTGGCAAGATCAGATGAACCTCATGAGCATCAACACCAAGACGGTACCTGACCGAGTCAAGTTGCAGTTGCATGCTCCTTTATATGTACTCTCACAGTTTGATGTACACTAACACTTTCCATATTCGTTGTTGAACTAGCACCACGACGCAAGCGGAAACAGACATCAGGGATAATGCTTGACAGATTAACAAAATCTAAAGGAGGAAGAATGGAGATCCATTTTGAGGTAGGTTGAAAAAGGCCACGTGATGCTACAGAGTCAGCCAAGTTAGTATCAGAGGCAGCCGTTGCCGTTAGGTGTCATGCACGTATCCTCCCAACGTGGATCCAGTACAGGAATGAGAAAGACAACACCCAGTTTAACACCTTCCTTGACCATTTATCCGTAAGTAATGTTATTCATCGCAATTAGTAATATTGTCTTGCTCTGTCCCATACTTTCTAGCTTCCTCCTAATAAGACTCACATTCTTTTTTCAACAGATGATGTTCAAGTTGGATCCGAAAGATGATGCAACTAAACAAGCATGCACTCATGTTTTTAATCTGCTCTGCGACAGTATTGGTACCACCTTAGAAAATCTCACTTTGAAGGCAAGGCTAACAATGAAATCGCCCAAACATCTCCAGTGGAATATATTACAGATGAAGACTGGACAACCCTCGTTAAACACTGGCCTGATCCAAAGTATCAGGAAGGCTATATGTATTTGATCAGACCACATATTGAACTTGTATTTATGTATGTGCCTTACAAGTGTATCTTCTTCTAGGCTAACTATTTGAAGAACAAGAGCAGCCGTTCTAAAGTGAAATTCCAACAGACAACAGGATCTCGTAGCTATATTGCACACTGTGAGGCTCTTGTAAATAGCTGCTACTTCCTTCTTTTTTCTGTGCCATATTATTATATCTATATTGACTTGTTCCAAATACAAAGGAAAGCCTGTGCGAACCAAAAAGAACCTGAACCGAATGCAGTGCAAATCTTCAAGGATTGCCACACCAGCAAGATGAAGGGCATGAGCACACGAGTTCAAGCCGCTGTTGTAAGTCCTTACTCCTCCTGCCTTTGAACTGATTGGTACTGTGATGTGTTCATTTAACTACTTGGTTTGCAGCCAATGTCAGTTACTCTGTTCACTTTTATACACAGTTGTCTTAACGTATCATTTCACCTTACATGGTTTAAAAGAGATGAAGGATATTCTTTTGGTCTTAATCTGTATTCTAGGTGTTATGTTCACGTGCGCACACAATGATAAAATAGCCTGTTTGTTTTATATCTGTTTGCCCATGATATGAATGATGTCGTACTATGTTCATCCTACTTTAAACCATGTCTCTTTATCCTTAGATGTCAACGAATGTGAGGAAATAGACAATACAGTAGGCATGCTACATGGACATATGTTCCGAAAGTGATTTTATTATGTAGTTAACACTACAATACATGCTAATGTATTACAGTAGTTCACCAAAATAAGTTATGTATAAATGTGTAACCTACTTTGTTTGTTTTTGTCTCATCAGTAACTTATCTGGTACACTAATCTACAAGTTCAAACTTTCAGGAAGCTATGGAAAAAATGATTGAACAACCACAACCACCTGAAGGTGACGAGGCTACCACAGGCACAATGTCACCTCTTGCTGCAGTGCGTCAGTATCTCTCCACTAACAGTGCAAAAAGCACCTTCCTGCGTAATCTGGGTTGGTTGTCAAGGTAACCTCGTCCAAATCGCCTACTGAACAAAATGTTCCTGCTAGACAGAGTGATATATATGTGCTCCAGACACAAGTCCAATCCCTAATGGACGTTGTTTTGGAAACAAGAATAGTGGTTGACAAATGTCGTCAAGATATGAATGGTTTTGAAACCAGACTATCAGACATTCGCTTCGTTGTTCAAGAGCAATGGCAGAAAAAGGTGAAGATCGTGCTGCTCCATCAGATTCTATAGCCTGAAACATTAGCACTCAGGTCAAATGATCTGTGCTTCTATACATCTAATGGTGCTTTTATCTGCAAAGACTGTAAACTTTATGCCAACATGCCTTTTGTTGTGATACATCATTTATGATGCTGCCAAAGGCTGCAATAATTACGACGCTATTTTTGTATAGTGTAGGTTTATCTTAGTAATGTATTCGGCCGAAAGCTTCGTAGGAGACCAACATGCCAACATTCGTCGGGCCCATTCCAATTGGGCTAAAAACGATTATGGCCCAAAATTTGCATGTAGCTCACTAAAAATATCAAGGGATACGCTGTGGGCCGGATGACCAAGAGTCATCGCAGCAAGCTCTACATCGACAACGCAGGCTGGGGCCCCGAGGCCAACTCAATTGAGTACGGGTACTGGGTCCCCTTCGGCGGCATTCACGTCTTCATCGGCAAGATCGGCGAACCGGGCCCTGAGCCGGACATCTACACCGACATCGTCGAAACGGCTCAGTGTGCGAGACCCGCCCGAGTTCAGCCTACTATGAAGCGTACCTTCGTGGGAGTCATCCACGGAGCAGAATCTGAGGTTAGATCGGCATCTGGGGGTGAAACCGTCGTTTACTCTGATGACGAGGTTATACGTCTCCAACGTATCTATAATTTTTGATTTCTTCATGCTATATTATATTCTGTTTGGGATGATTAATGGGCTTTGTTATACTTTTATATTATTTTTGGGACTAACCTATTAACCGGAGGCCCAGCCCAAATTGCTGTTTTTTTGCCTATTTCAGAGTTTCGCAGAAAAAGAATATCAAACGGAGTCCAAACGGAATGAAACCTTTGGGAACGTGATTTTCGGAACAAACGTGATCCAGAGGACTTGGAGTCTATGTCAAGAAATCAACCAGGAGAGCACGAGGCAGGGGGCGCGCCCTCCACCCTCGTGGGGCCCATGTTGCTCCACCGACGTACTTCTTCCTCCTATATATACCTACGTACCCCCAAACCAACGGAGGCATCCACAAAAACCTAATTCCACTGCCGCAACCTTCTGTACCCGTGAGATCCCATCTTGGGGCCTTTTCCGGTGCTCCGCCGGAGGGGGCATTGATCACGGAGGGCTTCTACATCAACACCATAGCCTCTGCGATGATGTGTGAGTAGTTTACCTCAGACCTTTGGGTCCATAGTTATTAGCTAGATGGCTTCTTCTCTCTCTTTGGATCTCAATACAAAGTTCTCCACGATTCTTGTGGAGATCTATTCGATGTAATCTTCTTTTGTGGTGTGTTTGTTGAGGCCGATGAATTGTGGGTTTATGATCAAGTTTATCTATGAACAATATTTGAATCTTCTCTGAATTCTTTTATGTATGATTGGTTATCTTTGCAAGTCTCTTCGAATTATCAGTTTGGTTTGGCCTACTAGATTGATCTTTCTTGCAATAGGAGAAGTGCTTAGCTTTGGGTTCAATCTTGCGGTGTCCTTTCCCAGTGATAGCAGGGGCAGCAAGGCACGTATTGTATTGTTGCCATCGAGGATAACAAGATGGGGTTTATATCATATTGCATGAGTTTATCCCTCTACATCATGTCATCTTACTTAAAGCATTACTCTGTTCTTTTGAACTTAATACTCTAGATGCATGCTGGATAGCAGTCGATGTGTGGAGTAATAGTAGTAGATGCAGGCAGGAGTCAGTCTACTTGTCACGGACGTGATGCCTATATACATGATCATACCTAGATATTCTCATAACTATGCTCAATTCTATCAATTGCTCAATAGTAATTTGTTCACCCACCGTAATACTTATGCTCTTCCGAGAAGCCACTAGTGAAACCTATGGCCCCCGGGTCTATTTTCCATCATATTAATCTTCCAACACTTAGCTATTTTTATTGCCTTTTATTTTACTTTGCATCTTTATTATAAAATACCAAAAATATTATCTTATCATATCTATCAGATCTCACTTTCGTAAGTAACCGTGAAGAGATTGACAACCCCTTTATTGCGTTGGTTGCGAGGTTTTTATTTGTTTGTGTAGGTGCGAGGGACTTGAGCGTGGCCTCCTACTGGATTGATACCTTGGTTCTCAAAAACTAAGGGAAATACTTACCCTACATTACTGCATCACCCTTTCCTCTTCAAGGGAAAACCAACGCAGTGCTCAAGAGGTAGCAAGAAGGATTTCTGGCGCCGTTGCTGGGGAGTCTATGCAAAAGTCAACATACCAAGTACCCATCACAAACTCTTATCTCCCGCATTACATTATTTGCCATTTGCCTCTCGTTTTCCTCTCCCCCACTTCACCCTTGCCGTTTTATTCGGCCTCTCTTTTCCGTTCGCCTCTTTTTCGCTTGCTTTGTCGTTATGGCTAGTCCTCTATCTTCTCCGTTGTCTCCCGAGAATGAAGTTCTTAGTTTTAAGCAAAGGGAGGGAGAAAATCTAAAAGACGCTTGGTATAGAATTTGCAATGCTCAAAAAAGATCTACCAGGAAGCAATCTACTTCCGTTCTTCTCCGCAATTTCTATGTAGGCACTACTCCTTGGTACAGATATATTCTTGATACCATTACCGGAGGGAATTTCTTGGGTAGCCATACTTTTGATTCTTATAATGCTATGATAGATTTGTTTGGCTCACCACCTCTTTTGGTTAATGGAACTATGTTAACTTTGGAACATGTGATGCAAAGGCTTGAAATTATTGAAAATAAAGTTGCTACTGTAGAGTTGATTGAGAATTTGGATAAAAATATCTACAACCAAATTACCCAATATGGATCTAAGGTGGGAGTTGTTCTGAATTTTTTTAAGGAAAATGAACCTATAGTCAATGAAAGAATAGATCAAGATTCTACTAGAATTGATAAACTTGAGGGAATTATCACCAACTTGGGGACCTCTTTTTCTTCTGTTAAAAACACTCCAAATCCTCCTACCAAAATTGCCAAGCTTGTTTATGTTCCTAAAAATAAGGGTGAATCCTCTAGTAAGGAAACTGCGGATCTGAAATCAATAAGTGTTCATCCCAATCATTTTGATATCATTAAGGAACCGTTTGATGCAAATGATTTTCTTGATTTTGTGCCTAGAAGTCTGATAATTAATAAAAAGAAAGAAACTCCTAGGGGTTGTAGGTGTCCTATTGAAGAATTATCTACCAAAGATGGCAATACCTAGATCTATCCTTGCTTTTATGCCTAGCTAGGGGCGTTAAACGATAGCGCTTGTTGGGAGGCAACCCAATTTTATTTTTGTTTTTTGTTTTTTGCTTCTGTTTAGGAATAAATCTTTGATCTAGCCTCTGGTTAGATTTGTTTTTATGTTTTAATTAGTGTTTTTGCCAAGTTAAACCTATAGGATCTTCTTGGATGATAGTTATTTGATCTTGCTGAAAATTCCAGAAACTTTCTGTTCACGAAAACAATTGTTAAAAATCACCAGAACGTGATAAAATATTGATTCAAATTGCTGCTGATTAATAAACAAATTGTCTAGGTCTTCCTATTTTTTCTGAATTTTGTGAGTTCCAGAAGTTTGCGTTAGTTACAGATTACTACAGACTGTTCTGTTTTTGACAGATTCTGTTTTTTCGTGTGTTGTTTGCTTATTTTGATGAATATATGGCTAGTAAATTAGTTTATAAACCATAGAGAAGTTGGAATACAGTAGGTTTAGCACCAGTATAAATAAATAATGAGTTCATTACAGTACCTTGAAGCGGTGTTTTGTTTTCTTTCGCTAATGGAGCTCACGAGATTTTCTGTTAAGTTTTGTGTTGTGAAGTTTTCAAGTTTTGGGTAAAAGTTTTGATGGATTATGGAACAAGGAGTGGCAAGAGCCTAAGCTTGGGATGCCCATGGAACCCCAAGATAATCTAAGGACACCAAAAATCCAAAGCTTGGGGATGCCCCGGAAGGCATCCCCTCTTTCGTCTACTTCCATCGGTAACTTTAGTTGGAGCTATATTTTTATTCACCACATGATATGTGTTTTGCTTGGAGCGTCTTGTATGATTTGAGTCTTTGATTTTTAGTTACCACAATCATCTTTGCTGTACACACCTTTTGAGAGAGACACACATGATTCGGAATTTATTAGAATACTCTATGCACTTCGCTTATAATTTTTGAGCTATATAGTTTTTGCCCTAGTGCTTCACTTATATCTTTTAGGGCACGGCGGTGGTTTTGTTTTATAGAAACTATTATTCTCTCATGCTTCACTTATATTATTTTGAGAGTCTTAAACAGCATGGTAATTTTCTTAAATAGGAAAATTAATCCTAATATGCTAAGTATTCAAGACTAGTAAAAAAATTCTTATGAGTGTGCTGAATACTAAGAGAAGTTTGATGCTTGATGATTGTTTTGAGATATGGAGGTAGTGATATTAAAGTTGTGCTAGTTGAGTAGTTGTGAAATTGAGAAATACTTGTGTTGAAGTTTGCAAGTCCCGTAGCATGCACGTATGGTAAGCGTTATGTAACAAATTTGAAACATCAGGTGTTCTTTGATTGTCTTCCTTATGAGTGGCGGTCGGGGATGAGCGATGGTCTTTTCCTACCAATCTATCTCCCTAGGAGCATGCGCGTAGTGCTTGGTTTTTGATGACTTGTAGATTTTTGCAATAAGTATGTGAGTTCTTTATGACTAATGTTGAGTCCATGGATTATACGCACTCTTACCCTTCCATCATTGCTAGCCTCTTCGGTACCGTGCATTGCCCTTTCTCACATTGAGAGTTGGTGCAAACTTCACCGGTGCATCCAAACCCTGTGATATGATACGCTCTGTCACACATAAACCTCCTTATATCTTCCTCAAAACAGCTACCATACCTACCTATTATGGCATTTCCATAGCCATTCCGAGATATATTGCCATGCAACTCTCCACCGTTCCGTTTATCATGACACGTTCATCATTGTCATATTGCTTTGCATGATCATGTAGTTGACATCGTATTTGTGGCAAAGCCACCGTTCATAATTTTTCATACATGTCACTCTTGATTCCACTACAAAAAATACACTTCCGTGATGATACGTGTTTGTCACAGTAGGTCGCGTTTTTTTTCATGCATGTACATCCATGACAGAATCAAGATAGTCATACATGTGTTGTCGGAGAAGTGTTCCATGACATTACCAAAATTATCATCACGAAAGTGTCCACTTCCATGACGATAAATCGCGCATCACAGAAGTGCTTTCGTCAAGGGTGACCGACACGTGGCATCCACCGTAACGGAACGCCGTTAAGCTATCGGGTCCGGTTTTGGATCCGATAACCCGTTAACAGCCCCGACCAGTGGGGATTTTCCACGTGTAAAATCATCATTGGCTGGAGGTAACACGTGTCAGCTCACCGTTGGGACATATGTCATTCACTCATTGGACACAAAGCGCCTATGATACGTCGACACGTGGCATGGCCCAACAGAGGCCCATTCGTATGAAAAGGCTGGCCCGTTTGACTTGGTCAAAAGGTGGTGGGCCGGCCCACGGCAAGCCTATTAATGGCATGTTCACATATAGCCCATTTACAGCCCGCTATCCTAGGGCCCGTTTACGGCCTATCCGAATTAGGCCCAGTAGCGTCATTTGGGCCGTCCAATATAATTCCAGCCCGTTTTAAGTTCTGCCCCATGTATGGCCCATGACGTCTTTCGGCCCATATGAGGCCCTTAGTAACCCTCGGCCCTTTAACGGCCCGTGGTAAAACTGGCCCGTAATGAACAGTGTATCACTTTATACCCATTAACGGCCCATTATTCCGTTGGGCCGTTTCCAGCCCATGATTTCTTTCGGCCTTCTCAGGGCCCATTTAATCTTGGGCTCATTTCCAGCATTCGGTTACTTACGGCCCGTTACTGTCATTTTCTGCTTGTGGGCCAAATTCAGCCCGTGGTTACAGTCGGCCCGTTTGCAGCCCGTTAATACGTTGGGCCGTTTTCATGTCGAAAAAAACCCGTTGGGCTGTTTTCATAGAGTTATCAAATACGGCCAATAAATGGCCCATTATTGTCCACGAATAGTACGACCCATGATTGGTGAAATGATGATACGCCCCGTAGAAGGCCCATGGATCCTATGGCCCGTAAAAGGCCCATGGATCATACGGCCCATAGAAGGCCCATGGATCCTACAACCCGTATAGAAGGCCAATGGATCCTACGGCCCGTAGAAGGCCCATGGATCATACGGCCCGTAGGAGGCCCATGGTTACAACAGTCCGTGTGTTGCCATGATTATTAGAAAAACACAGAAAAAGAACTGCAGTGACTATAAGCAAACAACTAAACAAGACAATAAGGAAATAAATAAGCAAGCAATTAACGCTAGACTATTACCGCTATTACACATATTACATCCACTTGGCATCAAAGTTCGCCACCAGTGCAAATAAACGCGGCAGCAAAACAAGAGCATAACTGAAACAACTTCATAAGAGCTCAAGAAATGTGGTATCCACCATGCTGGTAATAAGCTTAGCAAGCTTATTAGCTTTGTCCTGTTTGGCGCTAAAATCCTCCAACGCTTGCTATTGCACCAGAAAGTATGCATCTGAATGCTCCAGGGACTTCCGCAGTCCTTCCGCTTCTTGTCGCGGCACAACTGATCGATGTCTTTCAGCTTGTAGTTGAGAATCAAGAAACCGAACTGATTCAGACAGTGAGTTTGAATAGCTTGTGCAAGCGGTAGTGGCCAGTAACTCCAACACTAAACCAAGACAGGACTTTGGGGTTGTCTCACTGTCTTCGAGATAGTCTTCCTTAGCTATTTTATCAGCTTTGTTGGAGACCAACAAGGGTGTGTCACTATCCTGAACCTTATCTGCATTACTTCCTTTACCATTTCTTAATAAGGCACTCTTCCCCAATATTCTGTCAGCATTCTAAAAGAAGAAACAAGCAGACACATAACAATTTAGCATGTACTAGTATATGAAACTCATTTCGGGTTCAATAGTAAGGTGGACAGGATTAAACTACCAAGTCTTCTATTGCCAAGTACTAGTACATAATAAAAGCATCAAACAAACATATATCTATGTCCTATGGTCACTGCATTGTCTTGCCAAATCAAAATAGAGACACGGTTCAAATCATATCAGTTCAAGACAAAGCAGCAGTGAAAGAATACAAAGCGTGAGAAACTACACGGCACAACAAGATTTCAGATGGGTACCACGGGTCTACATGTACAACAACACTATTGGCTCTGTTGTGATGCTAGTAATGTGCATGATATGAGAAGTCAACTGTATACACAATTGAAATTGAAATCAATAGAGCTATTGATAAGAGCAAGCCTGTTAAAGAAACATGCGTGAACATACCTGCTGTGCCATTGCAGTTTCGATTGGATCCTTCAATTTAAAAATAAGTTTGTATGAGTAAATACAGTGATACAAGAGCAAAGCAGTATGCACAATAGCAATCATAGTTAAAAAGGCGCGCCTAAGCGAGCGCGTAAGCGCGCCTAGGCTCTAGGCGTTGGCGAAATGCATTGCGCATAACTACGCTTAATCTGTGCATAACTGCGCATAAGCATGCGCTTTGGTCAGTAAAGAGCAAGGCGGTGGTAAAACGCACAATTAACGCCTAGCGCTTTTTTGAACTATGATAGCAATGGAATCTTAAATTAGAACAGTCGTTCTTCAGGTGTATGCACTTGTTCTACATGAACAGAGTACAGTAAGACGCAAGAATATAGTACTTAAAAATAGAAAATGAGCTCATAGACCTTACCACATTCTTGGTTCCGGACCAGTACAGAACAAGGCGTTCCCAGTCATCGTCCAGTAAATGTGTCTCAGGAGAACGTAAGGGAATTTGATGAGTTTCTTTGCCGGTGAAGTACGTTTTCTTCAGGTAATTCCGATACTGCCACCAAGCATTCTTGAAGATAGCAGAGGTATTAGCATAGGTTACCTCATCCTGAGTTTCCAAATCGGTCCTTCTCTATAGAGAAAAATGGGAAAATTTGCTGTATTATAATCATCATGGAGGTAGGATGTATGGAACAAAGCAAAGTAATTGCCATGAATAACATTACTTACACACATAACTCCTGGACAAACACATGCAACTGGCATTTTCCTTCATCTTCAGTATAATATTTCCAAGATGGGAAGATACGCACATACGATTTAACAATATCAAATGCGATAGATGCTAAACTACGACTAGCTGGTTGTGCTTCCTCCACAGGAATAGGCGTACTAACTGGTGGAGTTGGGGTTCGCCGTGGTAGTACTGGCCCTTTGGGCACTGGAGCTGCCTTACTAACTGCTCTTGTTTGGGAGCTCTGTGGTGGAGATGGTGCTGTGTCAATAGGAACTGGGTTACTATCTGCTGGGGTTGGGGTTAGATTGGGTGAAGCTGGTTCTCTGTCCATCGCAGTAGGGGTACAATCTGCGAGAGTTTGGGTTATGTGTGGTAGGGCTTTCTCGTGCATGTACAACCGGGGTGCTATCTCCACCAAGAGGTAGCACTGTTTTATTTGAAGACCGTGTTTTTAGTCCGCTAGATGCTGGCATCACCCGCTCCAATTCAAATGGCTGATAAACAGGAAACATAGTTGAATGTACAGACATTGTATGAGAGACAGATGCAATAGATAGTGTGGAAAAAAGAGGGCATGAAATAGTTGACATGTATATCTATACCTACTAATAAAGCAAGGTGCATTTCTCCAATTTTTTCATCCGCTCACCATCAAAAGATTTTTTTTGTATCCGAGGTGGTACTAAACTTTTGTCGTCGTCTGTTAGCAAAGGAAAAATGATTTTTGCAGAATTACGTGCGTGGGCCGAGCGCGCTATGGCCCAGTAAATTCAGCCCAGTTTTCCCTACCCAAGCAGCACTAAAAAATCATATTTCCCGCACAATGCGAGAAACAGTTTCAGCTACGCACAGGGCACCCAAGACTCGGCGGCCCATTTTTGCTCGTGTTCTGTTTTAGTTTTTCTTTTTCTGTTTCTTTCTCTTTGTAGTTCCTGTTTCTTTTTTATTTTCACATTCTAAGTCTATTTTTTACTTTTCTTCTGAAATTCGAAATTTTCAAAAAATGTTTGCAATTTCAATTTTTATTTAAAATTTCGTAAAAAGTTACGAATTAAAAAATGTGTTCCTGTTCAAAAAAATGTTTGGCTTTTTTTCTCATGCCAATAATTGTTCAAAAATATAAAAATATTCCCATTTTTACAAAAACAAATGTTGTTATTTTCCAAAAAATCTAGATTAAAAAAAGCATTTGACAAATGTTCCAAATTCGAAAAATATTTTGTTTTAGCGATATGTGGAAAAATTGAAAGTAATGTTAGCATTAGAGAAACACATTTTCTAAAATTCTCCTGAATTTTCAAAACATATTCTAATTTTCAAAAATTGTTCACAACTTAAAAGCTGTTCGTATTTTCTATAAAGGTTCATGTTTTAAAGAAATTTATGTGAATTTCAGGAAATGTTCCGTTCAAATTTTTTGTTCTTGCTTTGTTTTAAAATCTATGGAATTTTCAAAAAATTGTTCACGTTACCAAGAATATTCGGTAGTTCATGTTATGAATTCCAAAATTGCGTTCATTCTAAAAAATGTTTGTAATTTATTTTTTCATTCTGCTTTTTTTCTGAATTTTAAAATTTATTCCAATTTTTTGGAAACTATTTAGTTCTTTCAAATTTGTTGAAGATTTTAAAAATGTTGCAAATTTGAAAAATATTCTTGTTTTTGTGATATATTGAAAAAGTTGAAAATAATGTTTGCATTAAATGACTCATTTTCTAAATTTCTTCTATGTGTTCAAAATATGTTCCCTTTTCCTAAAATTGTAAACAAATTAAAAAATTCTGCATGCTTTTAGGAAATGTTTGTGAATTTCAACAAATGTTCCGCTAAAAAAAATTCTTGTTTTTCTAAGCGTATGGAATTTTCCAAAAAAATGTTCGTAATTTGGAAAATTGTTCACGTTGCCAAGTATATTTGGCAGTTCATAGTTATCAGTTTCTGAAAAGTTCAAAAAAAATGTTTTGAAGTTGACGTTGCATTATGTTCTTTAATGTTCACGCTGACCATTGGTTAACAGGATGCGTTTGTTTGAGTGGCTAGCAACATGTGGTCGGGTTTTTAAGGTCGTGAGTTCGATCACTCCCATACTCCGTATCTGGCACATCGAGCTAAGTCAGCTTGTTCAGAACAAGGGACACCATAAATTTTAACGGTGATAGCTTCCATGTGCCAATAAAAAAGAATATGCAGGTTAATTATAATTGAAAGAAATTATGGGCACGTGAGAATACGGTCATGTGAGGGTCTTGTTCCATTCTTATATTGAGCTAGAGGCATGTAATTTTATCATTCCGTTGCAACGCACGGGCATGTGTGCTAGTTGTTTAACTAAAACGGATAGCATGACATAATTTCACATATATGATGTCTATCTAAACTGGATAGCATAGCATAACATAATTCAAAGATATGATAAATAACTAAACATGATCGCATGACATAATTCACCTACATGTTATCTAAGTACCAGGATCGCATCATTTAATTCACATATGTGATTTATATGCTAAACAGAGGGCATTAGATATAATGTCTAAACTAAGAACATGGTGTTGAATATTGTGTATGTGATGTCTAATCTATGCAATGCAAGACACCATATGCATGATATGAGCAGTATAACCGTGCCAAGTTAGAGCATACACCTCGGTGGGGGTATAGGACTGGTCATCTGTCTCTGAATCCATCTCTGAGGAGCTATCGGGACCCAACAAGAGATCTGCTTCGACAGGTAACACTGTCTGCTCAGAAGGCCTTGTTTTCACTCCAGATTTTTCAATCTCCCACCCAAATGGCTGATTCACAGGAAGAGTAGTTTAATGTACAAACATTGTCAACAAATGGAAATGTAATGAAGAAAAGGATGGGCAAGATATCATTCAAATGTATGATGCCTGGTTAAACATGATGGCATTGCACATTTCACGTATATTATGGCTGGCTAAAAGACATGAGACTGCACAATTCCCATATATGATATAGAAACTAAACAGGTGGCATTACAGAACATATCTAAACTAAGCAGATGACATATATGATTTCAAAAGTAGGCACTGCAAGGCAACATATGCATGATATGACTAACATCATCATGCTAAGGTAGAGCAAACAACTTGGGGGGTAAATAGGAGTGGTCAGCGGCGTCTGAATCCACCTCAGAACAGATAGCTTCCTCTGGATTACAATCTGGAGAGGAGTGGGAGGGTTTGCCGTTGAACCCACCATGGAGCGATGTCTGCATGACATTGCATTGCCGCGCAAAACTCTTCTCTTTTTCTCTACATGTTCAACATGACTGTGTACAATATCTGAGATGCATATGAAAAAAATATGGTGAGATTATGTAAGGAGAGCATGCAGAAATTTAGAGTGATGGTAACAACCAATGGATGGATCCAAAAATAATGATAGCAGGCTGATGATTGCTTTTATTTTAAAACAAGACAGATGATGATTGCTTTACTATTTGTTTCCCAACCAAGATGAACAACATAGGCATACCCTAGGTGAAGCAGATATTAGACAGAGATACTATTCATTGCTTCCTCGATATGTGCCCCATAACTAATTTAGAACTCAAGTTTGAACATTAATTTGGACCTGACTTGGAGTCCAAGAGGTGAACAGGACGATAAAGTAGCAGGTAATTTTAAGCAATGCATAACATAAGCAGAATCAAAAGAGTGCGACCTCTCTTGTGGACCCGTGTACTCCTCAGGTTCATCTGCTGAGTCGATGATGGTGATGCCGTTGTGGTGGGTGCCGGCGGCAAGGAAGGAGATCTGAGGCGGCGAAAGATGGTCAGGAGTCGTGATGTCTGGTTTGGTGGATGTTTCTGTCGATGGAGCACCTCAGGTGAGGTCGACGACGTCGCGGCAGGAGCAGGACAAACCACACAAAGTTCCCTTTGACACTTACCTGTAACTGAAGTAATTCTGTAAGGGCTCATTTGGCTTGCATGATTCTAAAAACGCAGGGATAGGAAAAACACCGGAATAGGATAGGAATGCACATGGTAAACAGAGCATTTGTAAACACATGATTTCTGTCAACTTGGGTGTTTGGTTTACAGGAATTGGAAGAGCAGAGGAATGCAAAGAAACATGGCCAAAATAAACTGAAACCATATGAAAGCGTGTACAGTTAGAATGTTATTCTGCCACTAATGCACTTGGTCTTGTTTTCATGCATAGGATTTTGAAAAGTAGGTCCAGGTGGATGTTTTGCTTCATTCCTTTCAACAAAATGCATGAATAATTGAATAGTAGAGTGCCATTGAAAAAATTCCCTATTGCTATGTTTTTCCGTCGAACCAAAATAGCCCTAATGGATCGACATGAATGTATAGTAATAAGTGATGCAATAAGTGTACAACCTCTTTGCCGTAGCCTTGTCGACCTCAGCATCATTGGGTTGGTCGCTGAAACAGTTGAGGCAGAGGTGGCTGTCGGAGGTGTGGAGGAAGATCTGAGGAATCTGTAGACGGCGTCCAGGGCACTGCTCTGTTGTGATGGATCGTTCTGTCGTTGGAGCAGCCCCGGTGAGCCGTAAGACGCCAAGGCTGAAGCAGCACAAGACATACATCGTCAATCTCAAGTGGGATTCTAATAGCATCTCCAATAGATGATGTAAAATAGATGTAAAATTTACATCACCAAAAACCACCTGACTACAACAGATGAGGTAAAAACTGTTGACTCTGAACTTAACTGTCGAAACTGAAATTTACTGTGGAATCTGAATGTTACTGTCGAAGCTCAACGCAATGGTAGCAGAGAGGCACTTGACATGTAGTTTAGGGAGGGCCTGCAGTTCATCTTCAACCTGCACCCCCCTGAGCCGCCAGCCACCACCGGCCGAACCGCCGAACCTAGTGCCGCCTCGCCGCCCCGAAACAACTCCCCACCGCCGGTCCGCCACCGCCCCGGCCAGCCGTATGGCCCCCCGCCCCCACCCTGAACCCTAAGATAGATAGTGGGGTACCTCTTCGGCGATCCCCCGTCCCCGCTGCGGGTGGTTCTTCCTTAACTCCGGCAAGCCGCCCACCCCCTGAAAACCAACTGACCCAAAAGTCGATTTAGTCGACTGAAGTGTAGCTAAATCGGAGCAGCACGAGCGAGGGGAGAGCAGCAGCAGCGCGAGCGAGCGAGAGCCAGAGCAGCAGCAGCTGGGCGAGCGAGCGATCGAGCGAGAGCCGGAGCAGCAGCAGCTGGGCGAGCGATCGATCGAGCGAGAGCCAGAGTAGCAGTAGCAGCACGAGCGAGCGAGCGAGGGCCGGAGCAGCAGCAGCAGATCCGGATGGTATGGATGCCGCCGCCTAAGGGGCCTCGCACTGGGGGAGAGCCACCGTGGAGATGTCGCCTGCGGCGCCAGCTTCAGGGTAGCCACTCCATGGGGGTGCAGGATGGAGCACCATCGGTGCCGGGAGGTTGAGCTAAGGAGAAGGTGCGATGCGGTGAGTGTACAACCACTTTGGTGGTGCCGAGTAGGCCTCGGCTTCGTCCGAGGAGTCGGTGAGGATGCTGCGGTTCTGGTGGAGCAGGTTAAGGCGGCGCTGTAGGGATGGAGCAGCCGCGATAGACGAGGCGATTGTCGGAGCAGCTCCTTGGAGGTGGAGGACGGGGCGGCTGAACCGGCGGGACGGCGAGATGGAAGACGGATCCTCATCCGGGGAGGTGGACGAGGGACGTCGAGCTGTTGCGGTGGACGACGTCGTCGGGGAAGAGCCTCCGGCTGGGCAGCGGTGAGGTGGCGGACGGAGGAGGGTGGGGTTTCACGGCTGGAGCGGAGAGGTTATGGCGGCCTGGGATTTCGAATGGCAAAAAGGAGGCGATGGGGGGGGTGAACCATGACTTAGGGACGCGCTTGTCCAAAATGTAGGGTGTGTTACAAAAGTACCCCGCACCGATTTGAACTAGCGGCCTTTTCAGCTCAGGGTTAGAAGGGGGATTTCGCGTGTCGGGATTTGGCAGCTGAAGGGAGTTTTCGCGCGCGTTATAATTTCGGGATAGCAAGGCGCGGGTTGTGAAGGCGCCAGTTTTGGGAGCACAATATCTAAATTTTCGGGATATAACAAGGCGCGGGTTGAATTTTAGGGACAAGCCTAACGTGTAATATTGTACTTGTACGTACCAAATCAATTCGAACTTCCCTCAACCAAAAAGAAAACAAAAAAAATAAAACTATTCACACCACACAAAGAGAGAGTCTTGCCCCGTTTTACTATAAAAATGCTATTTAAAGCTACTCATACCAACAATTTAGTGCAATTAAATGCTATTCGGTAGTATGAATCCATGTTATGTCCAATTAAATTTTTTCGCTTGCTGTATAATGCATGTAACCTACTCATACCAACATTTTAGTGCATTCCAAATGTCTATACTACCGCTGCAATTCGAACTGAATTTGAATCCGTTTCTCTATTTCAATAACAAATCTACAATCATGATTGGTGCCAACTTCAATCATCATTCGTGTATTACCTTAATAACACACCACATGATTACTATAGAGATAGATATGAACAATGTGTACTACATAAACTCGAATTCTATTTTTTGAATACACTTGATGTTGATTCCAAATAATAGTACATTTGATGTAATAACTATATATTCATAATCTAAACCATGTTCCATACGTGTACACCGTGTTTATCACACATAGTATAGTGCCCCGCCCCCTACATTATGACAAGTATTTAGACCTGAGCTGCAAAAGCCACACATTAGCCCAAATTATGATCAATGTTCTATATGTTATACGTATTACTAGCAAGATGCCCATGCGTTCCACAAAACATCAACATGATCAAGGGGAGGCCTAATTTGCAAATATGGAGAGTGGTGTGGGTATCTTTTTTCAAAATTGCCATAGTTTCCTTCCTATCCGTCAGATATAAATCGGACGGCCTATATTGCAGGATGGCACCATCATCAACAACTCCGTTTTTATAAGAGTAGAGATAAAATATATTATATGTAGTATAACATGTGCATAACCACACCATGTGTATCACCGTTATATATATTCACACATGCGTCGGTTTAAAACACTATGATAAATTCTTCAAGTATCCGAATTCGCTTTTTATAATGAAGTATGATCTCTATTCGTCTTTTACACCCACACAATCCTCTTATCTTTGTAGCTAGCTAGCGCTAACTTTCTCTCGTGCATGCAGACGCCCGCATCCCTCTAACCCTCCCTCAGCATTCTCTAGATCCAACGCGCAAATTTGTCTTTTCACTTTAGGTCGTTCACCCACGGTGTGTGTAGGCCCCCCAGCTCCTTCTTTACGGCACACTTCGATCGATATGCCTCTCTAGCCAGGTGTGCCTAGCACAAACACAAGCTTCCCCTCTTCTCTTATCACCGTCCATGCCTCACTCCCACCACTCTTTTCATCGATCTCGTACTCGCACACTCCTTCCCCCTCGATATAGTATGACTCTCGCACCACCTCCTAGATGCATCCCTCTCTCTCTATCCTTCTCCCCGTGCCTCATTTGCTTCTAACTCACACATGCATGTATACCGATCGATCTCCCAACATATACCTAGGTCGACTTTAACTATTCCCCCCCCATCGGTCGACGTACCTCACAAGTTATGTCTCTCCTTTCTCTGACAAACGACGATTGATCTTCCTATGTAGTTATGTCTGCTTACCATAGCCATATCGCCCCCCTTCATCATTCGTGCATGCCTCCTGACCCATCTCTCACACGCACGTGCATAGACAGGCAACCATCCCCTCTCTTATTGATATTGCAGGCGTGCCCTCCGGTTGTCTAGCAATCCTATCCCACCATTTGTTAGAAGCAACTCCACTACCACCCCCTCCAACACTCTAGCTCTGTCTCTCTCCCAACCTTATTCCTCTCCTGCACATATGCATGGATGCTGATCGATCTCCCTTAATACATGAGGTAGATTGATCTCCCTTAATACATGAGGTAGGCCTCTCTCCTCCTCCACACATATACCAACCATTGTACCTCTATAGTTAAGTAGGCCTCCCTCCCCCCACACACACCGATAGTCGAGCGCTGTAGGTAGGCATCCATGCCACAGAGACAAACCGCACCTGTCCCCTCTCTCGTTCTAGTAGGCCAGCCACTCTATATCTTTGACGTGGGCACACACAAATTCGATGGCACTCTTTATCGACCGCGCGAGCACACACACACACACACACATCATCCCTCTCTTCGATTCTATGGACACCTCAAGTCGATGATACCTCCACTCTCTTCTCGTGGATCGCCCCCTCTATATATATATGATATATCCAGGACTCTATTTCACACACATTGCATATGTTACATTTTTTGATTGACCCCCCCTAAAAAAATCTCTCACGAACCCACACACTATATCTCTCTATGTTTGTATCTCTCTCACACAACCCCACGTAGGTGGTGTACGTATACAAGAAGAGAATAGGTGCACCACTACTACAAAAACAGCTATAGCCAATATGGACACTAATGGCGCACTGGACATGTGGTGCGCCATTACTAAATACTAATGGCGCACCATGTGTTTGTGCGCCATTAGTGTGCAAATACTAATGGCGCACCACATCCACGGTGCGCCATTAGTAATTTTTTTATTTTAATTTTTTTCAAAACTACTAATGGCGCACCGTGGGAGTGGTGCGCCATTACTAGTTCAACTA